>NW_027210641.1:2642500-2762500 GCF_029030835.1 Brachyistius frenatus | reverse complement strand
ATACGTCTTTAGTAAAGAGGACGGAGAGAAAAAAAAAACTCTGTCTTGTTTTCCTCTTGTCGCCCGAGACTGTCAACCAGCGCTCAGCAGCAGCATTTACGCAAGTGGATGATAACTCCCGCTTGCCCCATGTGAAATACGGGATTGTGTGGCAGGTAGTGAAAGTGCTACTCGCGCATGCGCACTGACGGCGAGCACGCAGACGACTGCTGCTGAACGTTTCTTTTTTTTTTTTTTTTTTTTTTTTTTTTTTAAATAACACCCTGAGTTTGGAGGGTAAAGGTATTTCCTATTTTATATCTTTATTTATAAACAAGGAGTTATTTGTCGTCGGTTAGAACTAATTATCTTCATATTCTCAATTGCATTTATTATTATTTATTCTACGTTGTCACGTTGGACGCGTTTAGCTCAATTAAAGTCGCGTATTCACCGACGCACCTGACATACCTGAAGGAAAGCGGCACGTATGAGCCTCTGCTACGCTGTCAGATGTGGGGAAAGTGCGATCAGACAGACACCTGCGTGCTGCTGAAGTTCACATTGTTTTAAATCAGGGCCATCAGATACACGAAAACGACGCGCACGCTGCCCCTGATTTAAAACATCACACGCCTGATCACATCCTCCTCTCAGTTTCATTAGTTTATTTGACAAACGAGCGCAGTCTGTCGGTGTCACTCCATTTTCTCACCTTTCATCCTCCCCGGTGTCTCTCCCCAGCCTGCCCCTTCCCTTCTTCCCCATGGGTGGCACTGCCACTGACAAGTAGCCCATAAGACGACACGAAAGGTAAAGAATGTCTTCTTTAATTTTCTGGTATTGTGGCATTTGAGGTAAATAAGCAAATGTTGGGGAGGTCTGAAGTGTTTCTAATCGCGCTTGGTGAAATTAATTACTTTCCTGAAATCCCCCTTTTCACTCCCACTTCAAAGGACTTTCCCAAGGGCAGCGAATCGACAACTGAAATTAGGTTGTCGAATATTCAACTAAGCAATTACAGTTATCTGCGGGACCTGTTGAGTAAATTGTAGGTTTAAGTGGCTTGTTCTGGCACCTTCTCCGTTGTACATAATTATATATGTGGAAAAAAGGAAATAGAAGGGCTGTACCGAACAATATTATAAATGACGAATTAGGCTGCAGGTCGAGCGTTTAAATTACAAATGGAAGTTAAATTCAATTCACTATACTGTTGTCCTTTTTTAACGGGTTAGCCTAATCTACAGTTTATAAAATGTGAAATTATTATTATTATTATTATTATTATTAATAATAATAATAATAATATTATTATTATTATTATTATTATTATTATATGTCAGGAGATTCTTGTCAAGGTGAAAGTTGAGTGATGACCATGACATGCTCCAAAGTGATGCACAATTTACAAGAGCCAGCGCCCCTTTTTTGGATTGCTTCACTTGAGCCTGAGATTGTTTTAAAATTTCTGTTAACATGGATTTAGGGGTTGTTTTATTGTAGCGGAGTAAAAGGCTTACTGAGGGATCGCTCCTTTGTCTCGGGTATAGAAACCTGACAAGGTGAAGATGATCCGCGCCACGGAGGACCAGATGAGAGACAAACCAGCTGTCTAAAAACTGACTCGCAGCATCTCTCAACACCGTGCGTCTCCTTTTGTCGGCATGTCATTCACCTCGATAACATTCCTGCGATGATGAAGCGCTCCACTCACTCCACAGGAGCGCGCACATCCCATCATGACACCACCGAGCAAACATTTCTATACATTGAATGAATAAGCTGCACTGGAAAGTTCTTATCAGGAGTTATAGCGGTGTAGTTAAGTATGTGCACACATGCATGCTCTCACTGGGCCCTTGGAGATTACAGATTTTTTATTTTTTATTTTAATTTCTCTTTGCATCTCAGTGTCAATTTATACATTTGTTTAGGATTGTTTGAGAATATATAGAAATACAATTCTTTACAGTCCTTCTCCTGAAGCATGGCCTCTGTTTTAAGGTGAATTTCAGTTGATGCTGGGCCTAGTTGAGCTTGGAATAACGGGAGCAGGTTTAACCCAGTATGTTTTCTGCTCATCAAAATGTCAAGATGTGTTGTATCTATTTCACAAAACAGGTTATTATTTTGCAAACGGAAAAAACATTAATTTACTCAATTTTGTAATTTAATTAAGATCTGATAAAAAAAAAAAAAAAAAATAACACAACAACCACTCCAGTCTGTGTATTCCCCCCCCCCCCTTTTTTTTTTTTTTTTTTTTCCTACCTCCTCTGCCTGGGTCCTAGAAATAACACTTAAATAATTCAACATGAGTTAGTGAGAGTGGGAGAATTACCTGCCGATAAAGCCTGGGTCCAGCCTCTGAGACGGAGCCAGCACTCCCACCTCACAGCACACTGATGATAAGACTGAATAGAAAAATATCATGCAAATAGAAGGCAGACAGCAGCAACAACAAGCCCATGGGGACATTTTTCTTCCCGGAGAGATCGCACACAGTTCACTCTAAAGTGCTAAAGCCATCACTCTGAAATAGGAGCCCCTGGAGGTGCAAGAATCTCCATGATAGCACCAAACAGTTTATTCTGCTCAACACTCCACTAAGTCTGGGAGAAACCACAACAAATTATAGAGAGAGTTGATGAGGATCCCTGGATAATCCCAGTTTGCATAAAAGCTCTCATCTTTACAGAATATTGTAGGATGTGTACTTCACCTCCTCCTCCTGTTCAAAGTTTTTCCTCCCATTGGAGGTGAGGGGAGGGGGATCAAGGCTTGAAATAAATTGATTCCAAGGGAACACAAGTTGACCTCTTGCTATCAGATGGCTTTTCTTTGACTGGGAAAAAAATAAGTGTGAGTAAACAACAATATCTTGTGTTTGCCACTTCAAACCCCACAGAGTGGAGAGTATTTACTGCCACTTGAAAGTTTGCTCATTATCGGGGAGGTTTTCTGAAAAGGAAGAGGGAGGGGTTCCTGATTGTGTACCTGATGTGGTTTCTTTCTGCTTGTCTGATCACAGCTCCGACTGGATCTTCCCCTTCCTTTTCAGCTGAAGCTGCTCTCATGCAGGCCGAGCCCAGAGAGAGAAACGGTGAATGCACCTCCACAGAAAAAAGCCGGCTTTTTAACTGTGCTCTCATGGTGATCTTCATTAACCCCTACATGCTCGTAACAACTGCATGCTCCACTTTTTACAGCTGATTTTCAGATTAAGGATTTAGCGTGCAGATAAGCAGCACATATCTGGACCAAATTATTTCATTAATTTAGCAAAAATCTATTTAAATTGCCTGATTGATATTATGAAGCTTTAAGGACGGAGAACTATAATACTGTTATAGATCTAATACTGAATGTGTTTCATCATTTTGACTATTATAAATATAATCATCATTAGCTAAAATAAATTTCAGTTTGTGCAAGATTACGTCAAAGGTATTCATATAAAGGATTTTTTTTTTTTTTTTTTTTTTTTTAAAGGCAACAACATTTGAATTTTTTTTAATACATTTTCCATTAAAGCAGTAAATGTACGGACGGGCAAAAGTGTTTCCTGCGTGACGTGGGGAGTATTGAAAGTCAATTTGTCACTATCACACGCCATTAGCTGCAGAATCTTATCTTAAGTGAGCCTTTGATAAAGTGCTAATGACAAACAGTTTAGTGTTGTAAGTGATCCAATTGATTACTATTTAAAGATGATTGCATTTAGATTAGAAGTCATTTTGTCTAATGAGGTTTCCTTACAGCTTTTACAATACGTAGAAAATATGCTTAAGTGCAAGGCAACATAATGATGGGATTGGTGCAGAGACAATGCCGACTTCAGCATCACTTCAAATGAGTCACACAGAACAGCTGAATAAATACATAATTAATGTGAATAAAGTTAATATTTTTTTTGTGGCATAAATATGTGACCTATTTTGAAGGTTGTGTTCTCAAAATATATTCAATAAGTGCCAAATTAGTTGTGCAGTTCTTTAATCATTCTAATTATACAGTCTTTATTGCTCCTCAGGGCAGAATTTTGTGTCTTTGTCTCAGTGGGAATTATTTTGGTGAAGAACCAAAATATTTACTCAACCACAACCTAAATATTATGCATATCAAGAGGAATTGAGAAATAATCCTCTCATAGAGCACAGTATTAACTTAATCACATTAGTGAAAATACTATTGATAGTGGTCATGATCCCTGGTGAGAGGGAGTCTGTAATTTACAATAAAACAGCCATACAAGATGGAACACACTGTGGTGTGTATTAAAGACTGGGGACTTGAGCAGGCAAATGGCCCTGAGGATTGAGTAAGCGTGTGTGTGTGTGTGTGTGTGTGTGTGTGTGTGTGTGTGTGTGTGTGTGTGTGTGTGTGTGTGTGTGTGTGTGTGTGTGTGTGTGTGTGTGTGTGTGTGTGTGTGTGTGTGTGTGTGTGTGTGTGTGTGTGTGTGTGTGTGTTTGTCTGAATGCTTGAATGATGGTAAAGAGAGAAGAAAAAGGCGTGATTGTCATTTCAATCTTCGAGGACCTGAACTGACAGATACAACAAACTTTGAAAGCACATTATGGAAGGAGAATGGCTACACAGAAGCACAAGGAGTCCGTCAGCCTGATAAGACGTTCATCTTTAAAACCGCCGCTTGTCAAAGTATTATATGTAATCTCACACCGCAGAATATCTCCACACCCCGAGGGGCAAACAAAATAGTAGCGGCAATCAAATGACTTCCTGGATCATTAAAAAAAAAAGAGGCCCATACTACCCTTTGTGAAAAGTCAGATTTCTGAACTCTGATTGCTGCCAACCCCCCACAGGGCATTTGTTTAGCTTAAACCTTTCCTCATATTCTCTGTGGCCGAGCCCCGTGGTTCATATCCACAGATACTTGTTTACCTCCAGGCTCTGAGATGACTTTTCCCATGATAGACTATTTTCAACCATTTAGCGGATACATTATCGCTGGCCTTTCTCCCTCATTATATTCCCCTTATCGCCACAGCATCACCGCAAAGCCCCAAATAGAGAGTTGTAATTACCCCGACTGCCACCTGATAGCAGCCCTTCTATCAGCTTTATCACTGCAGGTCCTGCTAACTCATCACAGAGACAGAGGGAAGAAAAGGCCTGCTTGTGGCACAGCCCACCACAGATAGCTCATCTCTCAGATACATTTATAGTTCCAGTTAGGATCA
The DNA here is from genome assembly GCF_029030835.1 of Brachyistius frenatus. NCBI lineage: Eukaryota > Metazoa > Chordata > Actinopteri > Embiotocidae > Brachyistius > Brachyistius frenatus. The sequence goes on along the minus strand of NW_027210641.1, from coordinate 2,757,314 downwards.
GAGAAAACTGATGCACCGAGGCAATTTTTTATCCACCCCTTTCCTTCAACCTCACAAAGACTGCTCTCTCTCAGTCCTCTCCTAGTCTCTCGTTCTTTATGTGAAAGCTGAATTGAGGCCGCGCCGCAAACAAAAAGTGATCCAATCTCCTTGAACCTGTGAACATGCTATTTGGGCTTTCATAGTGTGCCATCGTCCTTCAGAGGGGAAAAGAAAAAAAAATCCAAAAGGTGACTTGTTCATCTTTAACATTGCACACATGAAAGACAGTTGTAGAAAAGTTGACAGTGTAGTGCTTCTAGCTTATTAACCACCTCTGACCCTTATTGCAAGTTTCCCCAATGTTATGAATAGCAAATGAAGAACAAATCTATGGATATGTGTTCATCTCAGTTGAATGAAGAGAAGGTAAAAATACTGAAAAGTTAAGGTCAAGATGGATTCAAAACCCATTTTCAATGCTTAGATCTGCAAAAAGGAACCGTGAAAGTTAAATATGATCAAATGAAATTGCGAAACTCTTCCAAGTATTCACAGGTCTCCTATTAAAGATGACCTTTTGTGATTTTGTTTTTTTTCCACCCTCTTGTATAAATCATTGTCTGTTAGACCTTTTATTCTAGCTGAAAGTGATTTATGAAAAACAAACAAAGAAAGAACGAAAAAAAAAAAAATAGATGAATTAATTAAACTTGAACCAGAAGACAGACCTTGACAAGGACCAAACGATGTTTTCAATCAATGGGCTTTTTGACGAAAATGAATTTAAGGGTTGCACAAAAAATACTTTGTGTTCTGAGAATTTTTGAAAATTTGGTACACAATTATAAGTCCTGAAATGGTATTTGTAGAAAGAAAAAGATTTATGCAACAGCAGCCGGTCTTGAAAATGCCTCAAAAATACAGTGTAGTCTTTTTAATGCTGAATAAATTCAGTTTTTGACTTTCCAAACTTCTACTTGTTAATGTTGGCATGGGGACAAAAATGGAAACCATCAAGAAAGAGCAGTTTGAATACAGAATGATCACAACCTTCCTGTCAGTTGTTGATTATCATTTAAGTATATAATTACCTGCCAGTTCAGTCCGTTCATGTTTGCATTTGTACGACACATTCACGACGTTACATCTCTTCCTGTCGTGCATTGTGCACGGAGCCGCGCTTTCCTCTATCACTTGTAACAATGAAATAGCCTTTGTGTGTGTGCTCATCAGTATGTCAAAGAAAAAGCCTCAGTGACTGTGACCTCCATCAAATGGGAAAATTGTGCGTATGCACTGGTAGTCTATGGTTCCCATGGCCTGAACGCCTCGCGACAGAGGCACTCTAACACAGCTTGAAAGGAGAAATCAATCTTATTTGAGGAGATTAAGTGACCAAGATAATAACCATGTCATTGAGAGAGAGAAGGAAAAAGGAAAAAAAAAAAAAAAAGTCCCACTTTTCACAAGAGTGAAATAACGGCGTTACTGCAGATGGCTCATTGTTGCAGCTGAATGTCACGTTTCTCGAGGTGAGCCCTTCATGGCAGCGTTGTCTTACACACCTCGGGGACCAAACATGTGGCCAATCTGACAAACGGAGTAAGACTTCATCCTTCCAGACACACAACACGAGAAAACATCAGGGTTACTTCCCCGGCATTACACCGTTTGTATCCAAACGTGTGTGTGTGTGTGTGTGTGTGTGTGTGTGTGTGTGTGTGTGTGTGTGTGTGTGTGTGTGTGTGTGTGTGTGTGTGTGTGTGTGTGTGTGTGTGTGTGTGTGTGTGTGTGTTTTCTCTCTCCTAAGCACTGGCTTGAATGACAATATGATCAATGGGAGGGCAAGTGTCCTGTCAGCACGTTCTGTTAGGCGGGGGGGTTGACAGTGGCTGTCTCAGGTGATCTCATTATTTGATGGACACAGCAGTGGAGAGGCTGCATTCATACTGGCCTCTCTCGTGTTGCTCGCTTAATCAGGCCATTCCTCATGCAGAGCAGCAGAGGCACTTATAGGAAATATTGATCATATTTTGACGGAGTATTTCTCCCCTCTCCATAATCAGCGACGTGCGGCTGCCACGTCGCTGCTCGTGTGCACACAGCACACGCGACAACATCATTAGATGCCACGGCAGGAGGGTTTCACTTATCTGCATTCCAAAACAGACAGCCTGTGTTAGTGTGTTAAGATGTTTGCCTAATGATTTTAGCTAATCTGTTTATTTCCAATGTTTATCTAAACAGCCTGTGAGGGGAGGGATAGTAAAGCATGGCTTTTCAAAATCAAAGACTTCAAAGCAGCTAATCGCCTGCGTGAAGATTAATGAATTACTCTTACGAATGCTCCTCTCAGTTTCTCACTCATGCAGTTCTTTTATTTATTTATTTACTTTTTCCTCAATGTTTGGCTAAAGTAAATACCCATGCAGAGCTACACTGTGACTAGATAGCGAAACCAAAGGCCTGGACCCTGCAAGAGTCACATCATCATCCCATGGGATGTTTGCTAAAGATGATGTGACACGCCCAAAGAGCAAAGCTCCACCGGGGGCCCCGAGGGCTGTTTGCATTTGGCAGCACAAGCCAAAAGTATCCTCTCTGTTCAAATTAAGCCTTGCCAAGGGTCAAGTGAAATCAATATGTTAATCCATAAATTGTCCTGTGTGATAATTACGAAGAGGAACAGTAATTACAAAAGACATTCATTTACTTCTTAGATTTTGTGCCAGGGGAGAGTTTCACTCAGCCTTGATTCATCTGGAAGCAAACAATTCACAGAGGAAGCGTCCCCCTTTTTTTTTTTTTTTTTTTTAAAGCAGTGGTCGATTCTTATAAGGAACAGTAGGTGCACACAAGCTCGCAGTCAAAGCACTTTTGGATATGCTAAAGGACCGTTTGAACCCCTGTGTAGTCACCGCCAGGGTTCTTACATTGGTCAGTGATGACAAAGGGTTCACAAAATGCACACTTTTGTTCCCTCCGACAATGTGCTGTGGACATTAACATAATAACAATATAAAAAAAAATCTATATGGGCTGTTATGGGATAAAACCTCGGTGTCTTCGGCTAAAGACACACGGAGCGCCATACAAACGCCACACTGCTTTAATGGGCCGACAACCTGTATACATTTTGATCTTTTTCTTCCCGACCACTTTGAGGCATGGCACAAACATTGTTAAGCATTCTTTTCTAAACCCCAGGTTGCAGCTGGTCTGCCACTCACTGTGCACTGCCAAGTGCAAGGAATGGGTTTCTTTTATCAGGATGGAGCAAATCTGGGCTAATGTGTCTGGTAGAGAGTGTCCCAGGGAGCCTCGCTCTCCCATTCTTTGGCCATTCTTTCCACTTTTCTCCTCTCCTGCAAGTGGGATAATTGCAGTTTAATTGGGTGACAAGAAATGAAAACTGTGTCCACATTATCTAGGATTATCTCTTTTTCCTCCAGCCTGCCATCAATTCAAAGAAGCCCATTTATCAGCACGGGGAAGCTGATGCTTGGTCAGCGGAGGAGAAGCTTTGAGCACCAGTTAGTAAAATGAAGAGAGAAAAGGGCCGGCAGCAATGGGAGGGGGGCCTGACAGCAAAGAAAAATGCTCTTTGTGTCTTATCATAACCATACATTCATCTTCAAGATGTGTATCATTTTAGCACTTTAAATCAATAATAACACAATAATATTATTCTAAAGAATGATTTCCTCCCAAAATAGAAAAAGCAAACCATTTCAGTTCTGCCAATGTTGGTTCTCCACGTGCAGCTCTGAATGCTTGAGTTCAATCATCAAGAAACATTTCACAAAACCAACAACACACCATGTCACTTTAGCAACCCGGACTTAAAGTACTAATGAATACCAATAAGTTTCTCAGCATTGTGGAATGGATGTGCTTCACAGCCGTCTCCATTCATTTCATCAGCATTCTTAAATTCTGCACAGCAAGGTTATAAACATTGAGTCATACACAGGCCAGCCGTAGCTCACCTAGCCTTTTGTTTGAGCTCTACTCAACCTTAAAAGCCTCTTTCAGGATGCATGAACACACTTCATTTTCTCTCTGAGAACTTTGCTCTGATAGCTGGAAAAAGGAAGGTTGTTTAGGGAAGGAAGGAGAGACAATGAGGGAAAAATAAAAGCTTTCCGATTCCATTATGAGCATTGCCATCCATTCCTTTCAGCTGTTTATATTGTACATTTTCTTCACAATAATTCTGCCTCAGTATGCTTGCCAGTCTCTTTAAGCACAATTCTAAATGGGTCTTGTATCAGGGTTATGGTAATACAGTAAATGCTAGAAAGATGATGATGGAGAGGCACTCTGAGGAAGGATCAGGGTAAAAAGAGCAGATCAGAAAACGACGTCATTAATACTTTGCTGGCCTGTGCGCAGAAGTGGATGAAATAAATGAGACCTTGCCAATGCACTACATAGGTACCTATTCAGTCTGCGGCGCATTGTGTAAACATTTAAGATGGTCTAATCATCTGGTGAAAAGAGCGGGCTTTGTGTACGCTAAAGCATGAAAATCTGCTGTACAATGACCATGGTGGAGTGCTTTCCACTCTGAAAGCAACAGGGGACCTTCTCTCAATACAATACGTTTGAAGGTTACAGGACATATTGTCTGTGCTGTTGAGTGTGTGTGTGTGTGTGTGTGTGTGTGTGTGTGTGTGTGTGTGTGTGTGTGTGTGTGTGTGTGTGTGTGTGTGTGTGTGTGTGTGTGTGTGTGTGTGTGTGTGTGTGTGTGTGTGTGTGTGTGTGTGTGTGTGTGTGTGTGTGTGTGTGTGTAAGCGTGTGCATATGCAAGCATTGCACTTAGGTGGTACATAAAATAAAACAGACACGACGACGAGTGACTTCCATTGATACAAATTCGGGTCAAATTATTGCCAAGTCTGTCTGTCGTTGGTTCGGCGAGGATTTTTTTGGGATATGTGTTAAATATTTAAGCTGTATTTGATGAGTGCATTTTAATTTGGGCAGTTAATTGTGGACAGAGTGCTTTGAAAAACCCAAATGCCACTTGCTACTGTGGACCTTGTTCTAGCTGACAAATTCTGCACGTTGGCATGTTTGACTTTGCTGTTTTTGTTGTTTCTTCCACGCTGAAGCAGCTGTTTGTGTGTTAACATGATGGAATCCCTAAGTGCTGGCGATGTGTGCTTGCAATTTTCATTGTCATGTCGTCTGCATCATATTTTGCCATTTTGCAAAAGCAAAAGAAAACGTTTTGTTATGGGGTGAAAATCTTGGCTCAGCTTTGGCCAGCGAACTGAGCGATCAAGTTGTCTGACGGCTACTGAGAGGCGAAATGAGTTGGTGTTTCCAGCCGAGCATAAATATGTGGTCATGTTTTTTTTTCACTGTAAACTGTGTAACTTTGATGATTACTTAAACATTTGGATGAATATTAAATATCCCTTCATGGTTGTCACAATTGGCTGATGGAAGCGGTAATACTGACACCCGGTTCAGAAGAGGGCTAGGCAGGAATATGGCCGCGGTGAATGGCTGCCACATTCATCCAGGCAGTGTTAATCATTTTTACGCAGGGCAGCAATATAAAATTGCTAAAGGAGAATTGCTTCAGCCTGGTCAGTGCAGGGAGCAGTTCGTCTAATCAGAGTGCAAATAAGGTTTGATCACTGTCCAGCGTAATCTGGCCCACAAGCAGCATTTACAGCACTAAATCAAGCGTCGGGGAAGCTGCAGGTGCTGCCTCACAGACAGACCTCCCCCTGGGGGCCCTGTGCTGAGGAATAAACAGCAAATAAATGGCAGTGCTGGGAGAGCGATGAGCTGATTAACTGACTGCAGGGCAGTTTCTCATTATCCCCTTAACCCAGACGGAGACCTACCCAATCTTACACCCTGTCTCACTTACAGTAGGGCACTGTCCTGCGCCAGCCAGGCTGACATTGTCTGGGCTACACTTTCAGTGAGATAGAGCCCGTATAGATGATATATACAAAAAAGTGAGCATATGTGTGTCTGTGCCGTGTGTGTGTGAGCGCTGTGTGGTCCATCTCTGGGGAGACTGCTAATGTGTCAGCTCCATGGCTCATTTCTTTCAATTACGGTGGCTGGACTAGCAGAGCCCACCAGCGGTCCACTGACAGCTCCATATGGGTCCCATCACTGCTTATCAACGGGCCACTCGTGGATAATTCATTTACCCTTCATTGAATATGATATATTACCATTAACAAAAGAAGCTATATATCACACAATTCACACGTTGTTAATTAAGAGCAGGTTATCGTGACAGTCATTTTAGATGCAAAATTATTCTATTCAAACACAGGTCGTATTATTTATCTGAGCCAGAGAGGAGCCTTTTATAATTTACCACAAAATGTGTTGAAAAAAAATATGTTCATTGTGGCATTTTAAAACAAAAGCTTTTCAAAATAAGGTTTACTTTACATAAGTCAAAACTTACTAAATAAAGGAGCTCTATTCAAATAGACCGTCTCATGAAAAAAAAGGGAATTTTCTATTGTAAAATGTTGATTTAGCATGTCGCCTGAATATAAAGCATCATCACTCTGAAATGAGCTGTACTGTTTTCCATTGTGCCTCCCCTTGTGGTTTCAAAGCGAATTAATTAACATGATACAGAAATAGGTAGAATGCAAATGTTGGGAGCCCTCACTTTATGCCTGGGTATCCTTTTGTTCCCCTTTATTGTACCAAATTATTTAATTGGGTCTCTCCGATTGTGCACAGACACAGGAAGGAACACAGGCCATTGTTAGCTTTCATACAAGCCACAATACGGTATCAAATTCAATTCCCATCAAAACGGCAGGCTGCTGTACAGCCCGCAGTGGCCTTGGAGATTAATGAAGATCTGCATCAGGGCAAAGCGCTGGTCTGAGATGGGAGATTTCTCCCAAATAAAAGACCCCTTCACCAAGAACAAAAGGGGCCCCGAAAAGCAACGGGATGTTCTGAGAGGATGAAATAATTCAAAACAAAGACAAGAGTTTTGGGTGGGTGGGGAGGGGGGGGGGGGGGTCCTCTGAAAAAAAAAAAGAAAACACTTTCTTTCTTGTTGATTTATTTCATCCAGTCAACAAGTTGAAACACTGGTGTGATGTTTCGGTAGAAGATAAATAATAATTGCTTAACTGATTTAATTTCTCATTAATAAGGATGTGTATTGTTTTAAAATCCTGTACAGATAGTAAAAAAAGAGGGAAGGATATTCTACATTTTGTTAGAGCAAAATTAATTTGAAAATGAAGCTACACTTCAAACGACATTGTGTTGGTATGAATACGTTGTCAAGAAAAATATGTTACTTGGTGCCTTAAAGGATCAAGGAAGTCATGGTTCACCTTGATTGCAGTGTTCATCAAAGCACGAGGGACTAACAGCACGCTGAAAGCAATGACTGTCAGGGTCTGAAGTGAATTAATACACAGCCTTTCTCTGTTTTGTTCTAACAGTCATCTGAGGAGAAACACACTTCAACTGTATTCAGAGCGTGTGAATGGATTTTTTTTTTTTCTCTCCACTCGCTTTGTACGAACTGCAACAACTGGATGACGAGTTCCCTGAATGCAGCGTTTCGACAGGTGGGCTCCTTCAACTCAACTTAGCACGACGCCTGTTTGGTTGCTTGTCTGGTAGATTTTAAGCTCCGCGTTGGGCTCTCATCGTCTTCGGAGCTGTTTGATAACCGCAAATCGGGAAACAGTATTCGTGAAATAGATGTTCAGTTTAGGCATCGAGACAGGTGTTCCTTTTATAAAATATGTAATTGTTATAAAAGCTACTATTTACTATCACGGTTCCAAAACAGACAACAAAACAAGCACAAAGGGAAGATTTGAAGTTTTTGGCCATCGCCACCTAAACACTGCACTCCACTCTTTCACATTCAGCACATGGTGTGTCCCAGCCTGCCATATTTACTTCATTTCCCCCGATTCATAGATGCTGCTCGCTGGACCAGAACATTCCAGCTGCCACCTCAACATCTCATTATTTTTTTGAAATATCAAGCTTGTATCTTCTTGATAAATAATTCGCAGTAGTATAATGTATCAGACTAAAACATATTTTCAGTGGGGGCACGGAGGTTAAAGTGCCAATCTCACCTTTTTAATTTTTTTTCGCCCCGAAGACAGAGATTTCCATATATAGAGTGACCATGGTTTGTGTTCAACACGAGCAATCGGGATGAAGCGCACGGCGACACATATTGCTGTCAGAGATTGGAAATGAGGCCTGCTAACCTGTAGGCAGCCTCCCCAGACCAATCAGCTTTACACATTCCCAATGCATTTGGCGCCTCTAAAAAGAATTGTGACTGTGAAGTTTTTATCGGAGTAGTTGACAAACATTACTCTTTAATGCAGTTTTGTAGAAATGCATTCTTATCCCTCTTGGAAGGCATTTATCTACTTGAAACCTGCAAAACGGTTGCCACAGGGAAGGATTCCTTTTAATAGACTACAATAGGCTCAGTATGGGACACATTCTGATTTTTGTGATAGATAGGAGCCCCGGCCATATATTCATGGGAAATTGTTTATCTTCAAGCGAGACGAGTGAAAGGCCATTCCTACAATGGCATTTCAACTTTCATCTGAAATGATTCTTTTCACTGGTATAAATTGTTCTGTAGAATTTCAGACAGGTGCTTTTCTTGAAAAAAAAAGAATCCATCTGCAAAAGAAGACGTTACGAAACATGAATGCAAACCACGCTGATAGAGGGGGGGGGGAAATGATGTGTGTGTTACATAAACATTTTACTTATATTTCAAATTTACATATATTAACAAAATATTTTTTTTAATGTTTTATGATATCATAATTAAATGGACAAAACAGCTAAAAAAAACAAAAATGACAAACGGTTTCGTTGAAAAGCAGCGAGTAAACAAAAGCCCTCTGTGGGAGGTAAACGTCCCACGGCGGCTGCAATTCAGACGGAGCTACATTGTGCAGCGGTGCTGTCTCTCAGGCCGTCCTGCAGCTGAGGCTCTTTTCTTGTAAGGTCCTGGTGATGCTCGGGCAGGGCCTTTCCCCGGCCCGCCTCTGTAACAGAAGCCAGCAAACCGGGCGACACAATGTGAGAGCAGGGCCTGAGGACGGGGGGGCCTTGTGCACTGTTTAACGCCACTCTCAGGAAGCGGGGACAATAAATCAATAGACTGTCCCTCTCCAGTAGGGGCCAAATGTAAACAAATTGAAAAGGACGGAGAACAAAACAGGTTGGTGACTGAAACAGACAAACTCAATAGGGGCACTGCAACACATGAAATGTCTTTGTAGTTGTTTCCTTCCAGCCTTCAACACGATGTGTGCCACTCTTAGCAACATGACATGACAGCAGGTGTAACCAACTCCAGGTCGCAGAAAGACAACAGGTGCAAAGAATCTTACACAATTCTTTATATTTAGCATTTTGCAGCAGAGGTACATTTTTCAAAAACCAGCCTCTGAAATGCAGCGAGAAGTATTCGCCGTTGCAGGTAAGTCTAATTTCTCAGCACACCCGTTTCTTAAAGACGTACGCCGATGAGCCGCAGAAAAATCTCAAACTGTATAATGTACGGCGCTTAAGGGCACAAGCACAGAACTCTGTGCATGTCAGAGCTGCATGCCACAAGTTAAATTAATGAATCTTTAAAGGGTTTAGGTTTTTTTTTTTTTAATGAGAGAATCTGTTGTAGCTTTTTATCAAACCTCTTCATATTTCACTGAGGTGGAATGGTGCACCACATTTGTGAGGCAGAACTAATGCTATATAAATCTCAAGTAATAAGCAGGCCCTGGGGACATCATCTAAATGAAGATTTTACACCAATTTAAACCTGCCTGCAATTTGATTCCTGCCTTAAGTGCATTTGTTTAACAGGTGCTGGAGATGCGAGCGCTTCCCTCCAAAGTGTCGCTATGTCTCCTTTATTAATTTCTGGATGGCAAGTGGGCGGGGGAGTATGAAGAGAAAGGGGAGTTGACAAACACTAATCAAAGGTTCAGAGTGGGCTGATTCTACCATAGATCCAATGTACTTTTGCTTCATTTGCAAACTAATGATTTAAAACCCCCACAATCTGTTTGAGGTCAGCTCCTGTGTATTTTGGATACGCTTGGCTATTAGCATCACTGAAAGCTTCAGATGTGTCAAGCCTGCTCCCCCTCTAGTGATAGTCACCTACTTTAATTTCCCTGCAGGCCTCAGAGGGGGATGAATTCAACTAAAATCACAAGCTGTTTTGTTGGCAGTCCTTTGTGGCCTATAATGAATCTAATGAATATAAAGAGAGGAGGAGGGAGGGAGGGGGGGAAAGGGATGGAGGCGAATACATTTCAACCACGCTGTGTTGCTTTTACTTGACGATTTGTGACCCTCAACAATGGGACAATAGCGAGTGTTTTTGTACCCTTAATTTGCCTTTGTGTTTCAGCTTCATCTCTTTCACCGCCGCGCATTGAAAGTCGGCAGTTGAAGAATAACTGCTGACTCCACGGTCTGTCAGACAAAGGGGAGGTTTTAAGATGAATCCCTAACTATCGGCCAGCCAGAGGAGCAGAAAGGGAAAGGGGCTCAAAGACAACAACAGGCAAGTCAAAGGTAGAATTAGCCAGGGTTCCCAAACAGGCCTGAAGCACTTCCTCTCTCTCGTCTAACACACCACAAACAGCACTCCTACCTCTTAAAAGCTGCTGAGCATTTGCGTTCGCCCCTCCGAGAGGTGTTTGGCACATGAATTAAAGCGGCTCATCTGATAAGAGCAGAGGCTAGAGAAGGTGGAGGCCGAGTGGAGACGTGGCGCTGCTGCTACTGCTGGCATATTTGTGATTTCACAGGCCCCTCAGGTGGCAGGATCGCATTAACAGCCTCGTTGTTCTCAACATTAGCTCACATTCAGGTGAAGGCTTAAAGTCACAGAGGCTTTAAATACGTGTTGTATCTATTCGAACAAATAGAAGAAAAAAAAAAACGCTATTTAAGCACCATTGTAAATGACCACAGCAAAACTAACGCCATACTGTACTAAATATTTTGACACATGAACTTTTAAGTGCTGCACTGTGCGCTGGGTAGATGATAAAAAAAAAAAAAAGTTCTGTGTCACTGGTCCATGCCGGTATGCTCCCCAGTCCCTGTAATGATTTCTATTCATAAACATGCAGTGTGCTCTCCTCCACCTGGCAGCTGCCTCTGTGCATATGAGATTACTATTATGCATCTTCCAATCCCAAGGATAAACATCTCTCCACTTTTGAAGTTTGCAAGCATGGGGCATATTTTAGTGCCATATGACTTAAGCATCCCTTCAGGTATCACTTGCAATCTTTTCTCATTCTATATACATTGTTCAACTTTAATGGGTATCTAATTTGTGTTATCAGCTTACAGGGCAGTAAGTAATAATTTGCATGGCTGCCCTAAGCAAATATGCTTCCATAAGCATCCCATAGTATAGACACTAGAATGGATTAACCTCCATATTGGCTATGCCCTGACGGTCAATGCTTTTTTTTTTTTTTTTTTTTGCTTTTTTTTTTGTGTGTTTTTTTTTTTTTTTTTTTTAAAGAAATAAATAGAACAGATAGTTTAGTTTGGTTGCAATTGTTGTTGTGAAAAACGGCCTGGATTTATTACAAACCGCTCTTCTGTACATTCAGATGTCAGGGACAGTCTGGCAACAGTGAAATGGCATCTGTGAATGTATATTTCCAGCTTGGTCAATGACCCGTTGGTGGAACAAACACATAACATGGATTTGTACTTGAAATGCTCTATTTTAACTGGTGACATTCAGCATGTACTTTCACAAGTGGTCTCTTCTCCTTTAATGAACCCAGTTGCCATCTAACTTGGATCACAAAGGGGATCACTCAATGTAGTATGAAGTCCTTCTTTGCGACTATCTCTAGTAATTTTTGTGGGTATTCAGTAATATATTTTTCCCTGCCGTACTCTTGCCAAAGCAGTGATGAAAAGTGTAAAGGACAACAGGATTTTAGCGTGTCTTTTGTGCACAGCGAAGGCTATCACAGCCGCGAATTTCAGTATATTCACAACTAACAGTGCTCAAGATTCAAAAACCCATTCAATTTGCCAAAGAGCTCTTTCCCCCCTTTGACAAGGTCCTGCCAGTCCCTAATGTGGATTTCAAATTAAAGTAGCACTTCAACGTAAACCCCGTATCGATACTGGGGAGCGTAAAGCTGCTCAGTCCTGAGCCGCAGGTTAATCGACGTTTGAAATTAGCCTGCACATGTGCAGCGCGTGTTGCTGTGGTACTACAGGGTAAACAGGGATACATCCAGGAGAGTCGCTTGATATTCTACTGGCTTGCATCAGGCATGTGTGTTACGCTTGTTAGCTTAGTAGACAGTTAATTGCCATGGTGGGTGGTTAGAGTGCTAGGAGCCTGATCTTAGGAATATGTCATATTTGTTAATCGGACATGCAGATGCAAATAATGTATGACAGACTGTGACCAACACTACCGGAACATAAATACTGTTAACTTCAGAAATGTTCTTGGCTCAGAAATATTACTGCATAAAGGCTATAAAGACAACCCACTGTTTATCTATTTATTTATTTTGTTTAGCTATTTCTGTTGACGAGCCAATACGACAAAAGAAATGTGATAACAAACAAAATCCTACTGAAACTGTAGCGTGCCAGATTATGCTTTGTTGGGGGTTTCTGTGTACTACAATCCCACACTAGTTGGGAATTGTTGGCCTGATTACATTATAGCTGCTACCAAGAATTCATGTAAACCATGTGAAATCTGAACTGTGCACACCATGAATGGAGCTGGAACACTCGGGTTGCACAACCTAATTCATATTCCTACAAGGATTTGTAATTTGCAAAACATATCCGATATCTGACAGCAGGGCACAGCCTCTTTAAAACGATGCTATTCAAACTTGCGTACTGTTTGAAAAGCTCGTCCATAGATTGATTAAAGTTGTAAAGATTTTATATCAAAAGGGGTTCTGATTAAAGCTTCACGCCACAGAGAGGCTACTCTTTTGTATCAGCCCTGTAATCTCACGTACTTGGTTGAGATTGTTGTTAATGCAGAAATAATATCAATGCAAACTATATTAATAACCATGGTGAGAGAAGCTGGAGCGCTGTCACTTAATCAATGCAAACAAATCATGTACACCTTGCTCTGATTATCTGAAGGAGTGTGAATATTAATGTCTCGGTCTGAATCAATGCCGGGGTTGCATATATTGCCACCTGTGTTTACTCATGCTTAAGACATTTCTTCCCTTTATATTTCTGCTGCATCTCTTAGAGCAATCAATGAAATGCTAAATGGAGATATGATACCAGCTATTATATGGATTCAAAAACACAAACAAAACATGAGCGATAGTATTATTGTAAACTGTAAAGATGGGATGTTCAAATTTCAATTAACTTTGGTTTGTATTTGCTGATATTAATTAAGAGGGCTTGCAGAAGGACACAAAAGACACTCGTTTATTGTCTCAGATTATTCTCATGAAAGTAGCATCAGTATGTAGCACGACGCCACCTAATTAACTGGCATTGGAGGCAAGACATTACACTGAAAACCTTTTGATTTGTGGGCGGTAATAGCATTGGGCAAGAAACAGATTCTTTATTTCATTATTTGATAAGAAGGCCTTTAATGAAAATATCAGCCCAGGAGCAATGTAAGTCAACATCACTACTTTAGAGTTAGAAAAAAAAAAAAAAAAAAACCTTGCTTCAAGGAGTAGTGTTGGAAGCAATGAATTACTTCATGTCTACAGTTCATTAAATAAAATGTGAAACACACCTGGTGGGCTAATGGAGGTGAAATGTATAAGCAGCAGCAAGAGCGTTAAGGGATGTGGCAATCAGAGACAAAGCAGCACCTCGCCTCTCTGTGACAGGTTAATGAAATGCCTGCTGCTTAGTGTTCATGTTGCGAGACTCGGCTCGGTCGCGGCGGAGCTTCTCCCTTAGTCTGGAGTCAGCGATGTGACAGTATTGTATCAGTGTCACTGAGAGCAATCATAACATTCCTGCCCTCCGAGTCCAAGCCTTGTTTTAAATTCCCTCGGCAGCAGAATGCTTTAGGGGGTCAAACACACCAAATCTCCGAACAATAATGGGCCAACTATCAGTTACATCTCTCACCTGTAATCACTGGCCGGCATTAAAAGCATCTTTTTTTTCTCTTCTGCATACTTGACTGTGAATGCTTTTGAAATGACTATAATGTAATCTGTGCCGCGGATATCTCCTGCTTTTGTGCATCTATCCGAGCAGTGAATGGTCGGGCCTATCAGTTACTCTCTGGAGGTGATGTATACACTCTGTAGAACAATGTCACAAACAGATGAAGGCTATAATATGCTGCCCATTACCACTCTCTCACTTTTCAGGGATATTTGGCTTTTAGAAAAAAACAATTTAGGAGCTGCCAACTTCTTTTATATAGAGAAAGAGGTAAAAGCTCATCTTTATATCAAAGGTATGCAAGAAAAAAACATTTTCTGAGTTTATTTGGCAGCAACCTTAAGATAACTGAACAGTCTGGATGCTTACCAGCAAAGCGTCGTCAAAGCCAGCAGGAACCTTTTCATACGATATCTTATACTTTGTACATTAAGAATCGTAGGTGCCACAAACAGAAATATAACTGTAACACAATGCAAAATGGATGTAAGTGACTTTGCTTCTTTTACAAATCAACTTAATCAATAAAGTTGTGGTACGAACATATAGTGTAACAACAGAAACCCATATTAACGTAACCGACCAGACGTACAATTTTCATTACAGGACATATCATTTTGACATTATCTTCAAGATATAAAAGTTTTTATTCTTTGACTGTGATGTGTGTCAGATTATCCACCTGGCTGTCTATCTGTATTACCCTTTCATTTTCACACTGACGGTTTCAAGAATAAAGACACAGGGTTTAAATACATCTCCCCACCGAACAGACATTCTCCACCAGATGTGCAACAGATAATGTCGGTCTAATCTTTGAAAAGCAACAGCCCCAACTTTACTATGTATTTATTGAAAAAAAAAAAAAAAAAAGGATGATCTTCACAGATTATAAATTAATTCAGCTTTGAGGTTAAGTGTAACTCACTTTTACAAACTTTCTTTGAATTATAGTTGAAGTGCATTTGATTTTCTCACCATCCTTTAGGGGACAAAACACAAAAGTCCTGAAAATTCAATTAGAGAAATTATTGCGACTTTTTGCAGAAAAGATGCATAAAATAATGAGACTGCATTGTTTAAAACAGATATGTACAAAGTAGAGGAAGAGCCCATTTGAGCAATTATAAAGGGACATAAATGGGCCAGTTAGAATACTTTGCCCCACTTTATCAGGCATCTCCAGCATTGTCCATAGGGAGTTAACTTTTAGACTGTTTACTGGCTCAAAGGCCAGGCATGCATCTGAAGCCACATAGGCAAGATAATGTATCCCAGGCTACAAAAGCAGGCAAATCACTGTGCATTAAGACTGGACACACAATAGACAACAATGGCTTGCATAAACACTATTTAGAACTATTCACATGGCATTGAAGAGATGGGCGTCGACTCACTATTGCTGCAAAGCCGGCGCATTGTGCGGAGGTGAAAAGAAGTCTAATGAACAGGAAGCCTTATTTGAGAGAGCTGACAGTAACCATACAACAGCCACATTGTGCGCTTGCCACCAACCCTGTGGGTCTCTACATTAGGAGAAATGATGAGAAAGTAACCCGAAAAAGACACAGTGGGCCCTTGGACCCACGTAAATGCAACCAGACAATAATGGGGGACACAAGCTGTCCCCACCTTTACCCAAAGCTGCACGTTTACATGCACAGAACATCAACCGCTCTCATGGCCAAGGATAAAAGCCCCCTGGCCAGATGGAACTTTGAAGTGCATTTGGGTTAGTTTACTACCAAAGCCTGCAATTTTAGTGCAGCAGCAGTTAAAATATATGTCATACATTTTAAATTAAATCAAACTCTGCAGGGGAAAGTTAGAAACTCTAGAGTTTGGTGCACCAGGCCTGCCCTCACACAGACACACACACACACACACACACACACACACACACACACACACACACACACACACACACACACACACACACACACACACACACACACACACACACACACACACACACACACACAGACGCATTCACATTATGCCCCCTGCCTCAAGCTCCATCAATCTTCCACAAAGAGATGACATCACCAATAAGCATAGCCTTTTATAGCTTTAAGCAATAAGCCTTATTTACTGATGAGATAAGCCCTCGGCTATTGTCTACCCTCCACTCTGCTTCTTTCTCTCGCAGTTGAAGAATCAAACGGCACTTTTGGAAGGTGACAGAGCATGTCCAGGATTTAGGGCTAAAGCATGCAAAGAGGTTTCCTATTTGGTGGCCTTTCAAAGGGCCACATTAGCCAGTTTAGTTCAAAGTAGCAGGGACAGGTAAAATCAGAACAAATGGGGGTTTCTTTTAAGGCATGCTTTTTAATTTCAACAACTTTTGATATGAATAGATTAGCATTTGTTCCTGTGCAAACATTGTGCGCATCAACTTTTTAACTCTACAAGACGTTATCCTAACTATAAAATGGCACTCGCACTCTGCAGAGAATTAAAACACACCACGCCTGGATACTTGACAAAATATAATCATCCATTATATGAGTGACCTGTAATTGCTGTTTGTAGAACTATTACTCAGCCAGTCCAAAAGGCAAGCCGGGGTGGTCACTAAACTGCTGAGGCACCATGATACGGTGTGGCCTATTAAATCTCACATGTGCATGCTGGCAGGATTTTCTCGTAGTTACCGTTTGTGTTTGTTTACAAAGCTTGATCCAAGAGATGCTGCTAGTTATAAGTCCTCTAATAAGTTGGAAATTTACATTTTGGTAGTTCTCAATTTTCTACTTTCACAAAGTCTGTCATGAGGAAAACTAGGTCTAACTAGGTTGTTGCAACAATATAGGAAGTATAGCGTCAACATATTCCGAATTGAGTGCCTATTTTTAACAAGATAAAAAGCCATTTTCTAACACACTACATCCAGTGCCACCACATGTATCTTAAAAATGTGCCATTTGTTGTTTGTTTTTCTTAGCGCTACACAGAGTCACGTCAGTCCTTGGGAACTTGTCAGATATTCAGTTTGTAGTCACTTTAGAAAGGCTGAGCACAGAGTCTCTGGGGAATCGCTCCAGTCTCCCCATCTCCCCCACCCCATGTCACCAGCCAGGAACAAAGCCGCCATAGTCAATTCTCCTAATTTCACTGCAGCCTGTCGAAATCCTGTTCTCCTTTTCTCCTTCTCTTCAACAAGTACTTTATGTTGGGATCAGTCAGGTCTGAGTCGCCCACAAAAACCTGAGGCTCTCGCTTCATCGTCTTTCAGCACCGGGTTTGACACTCCCCAGCTCCCTGCCATTCAGACGCCTTCACCGTGCAATTTGTTTCCATTTGTCAAACAGCAGTATCCGTCACAAAAGAAAATGCTGGCACAACAGAAAGTTTGTGAAAAACATTGTCTCCTCAACCCAAAATGGCCTTCAGACTGCCTACTTATTGGCCCGTAACAAAACAACCTTAAACAATTTGCAGCACTTTCATTTGTTACAGATACTTGTTACATTATTCTTCCCTCAACTGACAATAAAACATATTTTACTGAATACAGCAGGTATCGCAACCTCAGATCAGCACCAACGTATCACTTCTCTCTTAAAGAGTGGACGGGCGAACCGCTGCAGTTTGAATTTGTCATTTTATTCACTGCCTCCACATTGTGCTGACTCTTATTTTGTGTTTTATTTCTTTGGGATTAAACCTCATTGTGTGGACAGACAGGTTTCCCAGACATTTGTTTATTAAAGCTATATCAGCACTATGTAGTCAGCGTTGCTATTCGCACACCTATTCAGATATGTCTTAAAATGGTGCTATTATTGGTGGACGTAGGGAGGTATCTGCTTAATAATACCAATTGTGCAAACTTTGTTGTCCCCATTCTTATGTTGGCTGTTATCGAGGGGAGAGCAGAGAGGATATATGCTGACTCTGATGTAGATAGTGCCATGAGTATTTCTATTGTGACAGCTGCCGTGTGGTGAAGTCTCTGATAGGGTTTCGAATGCTGTCAATGCTGTGTCAGGTGCATTAGCACCTCAGAGACCCGTGATGCTCCAGCTGCTGTGTGCCTATGTCTCCCCGGGCCCTGGCCGCCTGCCTGACACCCGACACAAAGTAATCACAGATCACAGCGTTTAATCACTGAAACAAGCACTCCAGAGGACCCCACTGTCAATATCCCACTCTCTCATTATCTGTTTGGATTGCACATCCACACTGTCAGATAAACAGAGTGGAAAATTAAGATTAAAAATATGGTAATTTCATTTCAGGCAGCAGGCTCCTCTCACTGGCCCATTATGCTATTGATTACCTCTGAATTCAATTTTTCTTTTCAATGTAAACTTTAATCTATTTGCAAGCCAACAATTCAACTCCCACGGGGCTATTTGAGAGTAAGTAACCGTTTAATACGACGCTGGCTGAAGATTCAGTGGCTTTAATGAATTGTGTAAATCACTCAGCTTTTAAAGGAACTGATGTCCCGCAGTTCACGACCTAAATTTGGGCCTGGTTAAATACTGCCTTTTAGACCGAGCTAAGTGTTTACTGACAACAATCTGTGAATGTGTAATCACCAGCTCGGCTCTTGTCTCTATGAAGCCAAATTAAACAGGTCTTTTCAAATGGAGCTGGTAATGACAAAATTACATTTCAGGATTTAATCGTCATACTGCACGACTGACATGCTGAAAGAATAAAGCGGATAGCTGCACCACTTTCCCACTGAAGCGATTTAAAAATCACTCCACTCAACACAATAATCACTAGGTTGTTTTCTTTGACCACTTACCAATTTGTAGCATCATGTCCTCGACCGGTTGTAACCGCTGACTTGAGGCAAATACACCATTCAGACAACTGAACACAGGATGAGCAACAGTGGGAGGAAACGTCAGTGAGTCAGTGCAGTAATAAAACAAAATGAAGACAGTACGGAAAAATTCAAGCAATACTCTTTTATTATATGAAATTGAAAATAAATCTATTGTAAAGTGCAAGTAAACATTGACGAAGCAGCTATAAAGTGCACACTCCCAAAAATATGACCTTAAATAAAACTCAATTTGCGCTATAAACCATAGACAAAAGTGAATAAATACCAAGCTATAAGTAGTCACAGTAAATTCAATCCATATTTTTGCCAGAATAAAAACGTTACATTTTCAGAGCAGCAACGGCACATTTGTCAAAGGTGTGAAGACATAAAGTTTGTATAACAGTGGAGAAAACTCCTCAGAGGCATTAAAGCTCCGTCCCACATTCCTACACGACATGTTACATTTAAACTGAGGTAGACGTGAAACCGCTAGAGTCAAAGTGCAGGAAGACCATTTCGTTAAAAACAGTGCAATTACTAAGAATCAATAGTCTGATTAAGGCACAATGATTTCTAAAAGCATTGGTGTCTCCTCTCGGGTTCTCCTTGTCTTGTCAAGTACTTTTCCAGATAATGAAAAGACCTTATTCCCACTAAACAGTGTTTGCTTTAAAAGAATAATTTAAGCCACAAATAATTTATTACAGCTGAATAAACACATCCAATATCTGCCCTCTTTTGAGCACCAGTGCAGAATTGAAGATACCCAGGAGGCCAGAGCACACATACATAAACATAGCAGTGTGTAATCAATAAAGAGCCATGCAGTAATATGGCGTCAATGAAAGTCACAGCCTGCTTCAGATACTTGCCTCGTTTAAAGGTCTATGCCAGTCACATGCAGCACATACTACACTAGGAAGCCTGAAGACATTTTAATGTACATCAAGGAATCTGAGTGAAACTGGTGGAAGATTTGGTCACTGATGGCTAACACGAGGCCCACAGCGACTCTCCAAACTGTCAAAGAGACGTCTCAAAGATGACACAGATGTCCTTGGCACAGCGCACGTCAGTCACCCGCTTTTTGCTCATGTAAACCTGAAAGCGGATCAAGGAAGCAGTGTCACAGAACAGAAGCACACTGTCCAATCTGAGCTGCGATCTGTTAAGGTGTGATTCATGACAGATCCAGTCAGAGCACGGTGATGGGATTTATCATCCGCTGAAGCATGCCAAAGTGGCTTATTTAGCCTAATAAACAACTGTGAAAATCAGGGGAGAAAATTTGGTGAGATAGATAATCACGGGAATTATTTGTGGAGTTAATTTTCTCTTGAGAGTGGCTTCTAAGCTGAACAGTGAGCCACTATTTGAAAAACCGGATTGCAGCGTTTGCTCAAAATGTCTCTAAAATGTGTGATTTCTTTGTGCAAAGAGGCGGCGACAGATGAGCAATTTCAACAAGGAAAGTTTGTGGAAAAAAAAAAGACAGCAAACGAGGTGAAAGCTTGGCCACAGCTTCAGATACCCAGATACTCTGCCCTCGGATTCTCTTTCAACATGCACAAAGGAGCTAGAGGTTGATATCAGATTATTAAATGTATTTAAAACTTGACTGACAACTATAGAAACTTGACACACAACATGTGGACCGTCTCAGTATTTAATAAGTGGTGGTAGACAGTTATGGATGCTGCAGTAATCTGATCTAAGGAGAGCACCCTACAATAAAGAAAAGGAAACGTAAGGGCCTGAACAATGTCACTACCAATCCGCCAGTGTGCAGGGTAAGACGATACCAAATAATACCACAGTGTGCTGAGTCTTTGAAATCAGTATTTTACTCATTTCACTCCTCTGGCTGAGAAGATACAGTTCCGCTGATAAATTTGTGCGAGGGACAGAGAGAAAATGAAATGATGCCTACTTTTTCTTATTTCACAAAGACCTGTTTGAAGTTGCAATATGGTATCTGTAGTCCCAGACAGATGCACATAAAATGGAATTGAACAATGAATAGCCGGCTCTTATCTGCTCAGTGTCTGAAGGGGAAATACATCACAAATGAATTTCACAGAGGAAAAAAAAAAAATATGGACATTCTCTATTACAGTAATCCCCATAGAAAGTTTATCCCAAATCACGATGAAGTTAAAGCCAATATTTCAAAATAGATATAGTGCAAAGAAAGCTGCTTTTCTAGAATCATCGCGAAAATGATCTCAAAATTACATTATGAGAAAAAAGATTATACGGAAAGTTTCTTTGATAGTATCAGAGGATGTAAATCTACAAAGGGACAATTTCTCTCTTGAAATTAATGTTATGGTGTCGCAATGCTGCGCGTAGACACTTTAAATTAAAATGGTAATCAAGTGTCTTTGCATTGTCAGGGTTACGCACATCTTCTGTTGCTTCGCTGTATTATTTTGGAGGTGAGCAATGAAGTCTGGAGTTAAAGGTAGAATCTGGGATTAGTGTGTCCACGGCTGGACTCTTATTTAGCGACAGCCCCGTCCTGGGACAAAGGTGGATGCGGTTACCTGTTTGGCTGCATGTAGCAGGGAGGTAGCCTCGGCTCGGCCTGTCTGGTGGACCATCTGGTAGAAGAGCCCATCCTGGTTCTGGAGCAGCACATATGGCTTGTCATACTCCCGGATCCGGCCTGCATCCAGAACCTGCAATCACACATACAATAGTGGGTGTGTGTGCCACTGCCTGTATACTTTACTTTGGGGAAAACTGACATTTCAGCTCTTTCACTGCTGAGTGATGCATGCAGACAGTGCAAGTTGAATGGGGAAACGGTAGTTCTGTGCACACAGGAACCATCCATTTTACGTGAGTCATGCCACAGCAAACACCAGTGCCTGCTTCTGCTCGACAGAACCGAGGACAACGAGAGTAACCTGTTAGCAGCGTGAAAGTCTAGCGCGCTGACTCTGACAGACAGGAGATCAGTGATTTATCCATGTATTTATCCTGGCATTTCAGTGGCCTATGGGTGGTCCGCAGTCAAATCCTACAAACACACCTTTAAGACACTCCAGAAAATTACCATCATTCCAGTGTCATCACATGCCATGTAAACCACACAAAGAATAGTGTCAATTCAAGCAGTTTGGAAAACACTACAATTATATCGTAGACAAATTTTAACAAGCCCAATCCCCTTACTGCGGTAATGAGCAGTTTGTTATCGGTAAAGCTCACTTTCAGGGGGTGTTTAGTGTGAAAGGGAGACTCCTGCAGCTGCTGTCATGATCAAAAGTTTAGGAGCAGGCTACCCAGAGATGCAGTTTGTATGTTGGACAACATTCTGCGTCGAAAGACGGCACAGCTGAAGATTTGGACCAGGCAATTCACACAGGTCCCAGTCCAGTTCTCCCGGAGTGTGCGACAATCTGGGGGCATTTAACACAAGTGTAGGCGTGAAACAGTCCCCACTGTGTGATATTTGGCTTTTCTCAGCAACCCCTCTCGGTGACCAAGCAGCCACCAGGTCGCGCCCTGTCCTCCGTAGACACTTAACAAATGCTGCCACAAATGGCACTAATTGGCACCTCTGCAGGCAGCAGCAGGAAAGGGCCAAAGATCAAGTGGCACGAGCGTGGCTTCAGTGAAAGGGAATGCTGTGAGGGAGAAATCAGCCCAGCTGTTGCGAAATAAGGCGAGTGAATTAAATCTGCAGATTGGGAAATGCTGTATCGAGGTGTGTCTGACACACAACAATGGGAGTGAATGTGAGGCGCATGTTTTTGCAGGCAACTTTATATTAAACCACAGATTCTGAACACAATAAGAGCTCAGTTTATTGTATTTGATGAGACCTTCAGTTTATGAAGGAATATCATGAAAAAATATCTTCTCTTACCATGTTTGTTTGTGAGGGCTAAAAGCACTTCAGGGGTGCTCAGTTGGTGTTAAGTAGTTATCTTCTTTCAACTAGTGCTTTCTGTCTATCAGTGTAATCAACTTTTCCGAGGAGCCCAGTCTCATTTTTAAAACACTGACTGAAGTGCAGCACAATGGAAATTTACCGCATCCTCCACTTACCAGTATTCTGTCACAGTCAATGATAGTGTTGAGCCTGTGAGCGATGGTGAGGACGGTACACTCTTGAAACTTGTCCCGGATAGTCTGCTGGATGAGGCTGTCCGTTCTAAAGGAAGAGGGAACACAACACCTGAGAACAAGAAAAAGCTCTCTTCCTGAAGACCCTTGGGCAGGGATTTTACGCAACACACAACAATGGCTCATCAGCAGCAAAATATGTGCTGTAGAAGACACACAAACTAAAGCATGGCAGAGGTCCTTCGCTTTGCAAAGATACGTTTGGTACATTTTACGACATTATATTTTTGGATTATCTCGACCTATAATATTTTCACACAAAAACCTGTTTTTCTTTCACACTAGTAGAGTATCATGTAGGTTTTATAGCTACTTACTGCATGGATATTCTGATCAATCTGTCCCTGAAAGGCACCAGTAAAATAATTAATCTGACAAGGAGTTTGATACTACGCCCACTGAGATTAGACTCCAGCTCTAATAAGCCAAATATATGACTCTTTTATTCCTGAAATGATTCTTTTATGTACTCTGTTTACCACTGAGCAATATGTGCTACAGCTGATACACCTGGGTTTTTTTTTCAAGAGGGTTTTCAAGAGGTTTAATACTTACTGTATGTGCCTCTGACATATTTGTATGGATGCTTAAACATAACTGTTGTTTAAAGAATACCTTAAAAAAAAAAAAAAAATTCCCCTCGGGGATTAATAAAGTAAATACCTACCTACCTACCTACCTAAAATTGCTCTATAAATAAACTATTTGGTGCTACTACAGCTTTATTAAATTAAGCTAAAACTACCCATGTTTACAATAAACAAAGCTACACGTAGAATAGACCGTTCCGCACATTGGTGTGAAATAATGCGCTTTTGAAGTGTCCCCTGACCTTGGGTCCACGTTGGCTGTGGCCTCATCAATAATGAGAATGCGGTTCTTCCGGAGGATGGCCCTGGCCATACACACCAGCTGCCTCTGGCCCACGCTGAAGTTCGAGCCCGACTCAGTGAGCACTGTCTCCAGCTTATTGGGCAGCTCCTCCACCACGGCCTTCATCTGCACCTGCAGTGAGGAGAGCACAGCCCCAACCCTTCATTACTCCTGCATAAAGGCATCCTGTGGGGATGTCTTTAAAGAGCCATCCAAACACACCCATTAACTGCCTGGCACAATGCAGGGCCAGGTCCACTGATGACCTTGGCCAGTGCTCTCTTGTGGCTAGCCTCTAGCTTTAATCCAGGCCACCAAACCCATTCAGAATCAGGACCAGGAGCTGAAGCCCTTCACTGTGGGGGGAGCCTTCATCCCGGTTGGCCTGACTGCCCAAACACATCTCCCCCAGCACTTTCAATGGTTCCCAGTTACAAGCCGCACATTGAGCTGGGCCCCATGGCCCTAATGGGATTTCCCCCCATGACTTGTGGCGAGCAGGGAGGCTGAATGGCAGCATTGTACAGGGGGACAGAGGGATCCCCCCCTGGGCCGGCGAGGGGGAATCATTCAGAGCCACGCTGGAGTACCTCTTGGAGTGCATTCCACAGGTCCTCATCTGTGTGCTGCCTGAAAGGGTCCAGATTCTTCCTCATGGTGCCCGTGAAGAGAACTGGGTCCTGTGGATAGATGAATATAGAAAGAGAAGGCCGTGGCCAGTTAAGATAATGACAAGGGGGAAGATGTATGAAAGGGTTAAGACAGGCTTTATAGAGGACCGCTAGGCAATGTGTGAGGGGAAGATGTTCACAAAGGGCTTGCTCCACTCAGGAGCTCCATTCAATGCTCTCGCCAACTATGCTTCAATAAGTTGATCTTTTTACTTGGAAAACCAGAACTTGTGCACTGGTGCTGGTGGGGAGGAGCTCTGCAAGCTTGTCTTAATATATAACACAACTCAAAAGTGCCACCAGGTCAACATTAAAATACCCCCCAAAAAAATGCATACAGAAGCTGCACTAGAAATAATTATATAAAAATGTCAGCCAAAATGTACAAGCATCTGTCAATAGGGGGGGGCTACCCTCATGAAAGGCCAGCCGCAGATCTCAGACAGCTATGATATCCATGATATGTATTTATGGTTAGCCACACACCTGTACCAAGGTTCAGCCGCACAGCCACCTTTTAAGAGAGCAAATAAAGCTCTTTATTACAGTGTGAAGGAAAGAGCCAGCGATTCCACAAACCCTGTTCCCACATACTACTCTGTTAGTGGTAAACCCGATAAACAGGAGCGGTGCGGCTTCTCCTCGTGTCACGTCAGATAATTCATAAATCCTGCTCCAATGTTGGGAGTGATTTACTGAACACTTGCCGGAGGACTCTTCCTAGTCGGCATAAAGAGACCCTCTTACCTCTCATGGTAAACATCTGCTGTAGATAAGGTTTTCATATGGCATCATTTCGGCATTGTTTTATCAGTGAACAAACACGTCCTCGGATTTCCTATGAATCATTGCACTGAATTTATGACACTTAAATGGTTATAATGACCATTTGAAAAGAGGCTTTAATGACGTGACTGCGTCCGTCACAGTAAAATAGAGGTGACGCGGCGCGGCAACTATCCAAAAGGAAAACTGATGCTTCCATTGTATCCTCATCAGGGTCACGGCAATCCAATAACTCCAGTTTACTCAAGATTTGAATCAGTTTACTCAAGATATGAATCTGACCTCAAATCAAGACACAAAATGTTCACCTGGCAACTGGGAGATGAGACCCGGAGCAAAAGTAGTGTACACAGTGGGTCTAAAAGGCTTAGTGTCCTGCATTAAGGTTAGAGAAGTCCACATGTGACTCACTGTCCACACCTTCATCTCTGCTCTTAACAGGCCAGTTTCAGAGCCGGCGCTGTGACAGCAAAACAGAAAAGAAAAGAAAGCCTGCGCTCATGTGTGGAGGCACACAGATTTACAGTGTGAACACACCTCAAATATAAAAATCCCATCTCAACAAACTGTCATGTTAGTCAGAAAACTCAGGACTAACTGCTCAATTTCCATCCAGAAAAAAAAAAATAACGCTTTCAGGACTTCATTCCTGTTCATACCTGTGCCTAAAAAATTTTTCCACCTCTTTACTTCCAATGAGCTTTTCCCTCTGTCACCAAAATACCACCTTGTCATTAAGCCAGCTGAAGTCCCAATTCAAACTAGTTTTGTGACACACTTTAATTGAGGATTCAATGTTAGGTCGGAAAAACTGCTTTCAAGCACAGCTTTCCACAGACCGATTATGAGCTCCACCAATTCTAAGCCCTCTGTTTGCCACAGAATTCATTTTTTACTAAGTCATTCCTGAGAATTCAATAGAAACTGAAATGGATCCTTTTTAATGCCATATGCTAATACAAGCTTATCATAATCAAATCTGTAGGTGGCAAATAATGAAACTCCTCACTGGCAATGTATAGTATACATATCACAATCTAAATTCCACATGAAAAGTACGGCAACTAGCAATTTATATCAAGATATTTTCCACATGAAGGGATGACTGAATATCACTTCATCTCTGACGTCTGGCAGGAGAATAAAAAAGGCTTTCAGATGAATTTGTGTAAATCCAAGAGAATTCTCTCCATACATAAGTTTGTAGAACTAAGAGCACAGTGCAGAGAAACTCTTCTGACTGCTGCCTACATAATAAAAAATGCCATCCAGTACGTGATACAGATGGGTGTGCAGTGGAAGTTGTGAGTCGTAAACCTGCCACTTTGTACAATCTCTCCCTCTAGGAGAGACAGAAAGAGTAAACAAAATCACATCAAACATACATCACATCCATCTCAAAACTAGTTTGGACTAGGAAGTAAAACTTTATCTGAAGTAGTAGCAATGCCAGAAACCTATCAAATCCACAGAAAAGCATTAATGAAACTGTTTTTGGGCATCTTGGCTGCACCCTAGAAATGTTAGAGACTTGGGCTAAGTGACGGTGTACAAGGGGACTCTGACTGTGAGGATGGGGGAGACTTCTTCTAAGCAGCTTTCCCATGTTTGGGGGGTAGAGGGCTAATCCTCTGTCAGGGATGGGGAACTGCTCTCTTCACAGTACAGGCCGTGGGAGTCTTCTCCCCTCCCTCCACTCTGCTGACACTCACCCGCAGGCTGGCATTTTCTTAATGCCGTATCAGTTTCAACAAGCGGAAATAAAGTTAAACTGTCTCAAGGCATCCGTTTGTCTCACTTTCAGAAATCCCCTGAGTGATGACTGTAATTCTCCTCACTTGTTTTAGCTTTTTAAAAGCCAGGCGTATAAAAAATTTAAAAAAAAAGAGCCGAAGCATGAAGGTTTCCGTTGCCATCGTTCACCTGACATTTCTGCCATTTCTCAATCATGAAGAATCACCTTGCTGAGGCTGTCAAAGCAAAAGTTAAGCAGTTTTACAGCAGTGGCTGTAGTAGATTTTTAATAAATGATGACATCTAATATCTTCCTATTTTAAACAAATTCCACTTAAATGTACCCAGTGGTTACAGCATGGAGTTTCAATTACCAAGACACAAGAGCTGAAAATGTGGCAATTTAAAAAGAGCACCTGCGGGATGATCGACATTTTCTGGCGAAGCGTGTGCAAACCGATCTCAGAAGTCAGAAATCCGTCAATCATTATTCTTCCCTCAGGTTCTGCCAGGCGGAACAAGGCAGAGATCAGGGAGCTTTTACCAGCACCGGTGCGTCCGACGATGCCAACCTACAGTGGAGAGAATTATTGTTAGATCTCTGGAATTTCAACATTGTTCTTCTCCTTTACACTACGAATCACGCTGATGCTTATTATTGAAGAGAACTGTCACTGAGGGAGCATTTCATACGGCAAACAACAATACAAACCCTCGTATGGCACTGAAATTAATAGGGACTGATGTAAAGCACATTCACGTTACTTTGTCAGATAGTTGAGAAAATCCTTCATAAACCTTTGATTCACGTGTATTATTTAGTTTCAAAACAAAAATGTTTTTGTATCGTGATTCTTTTCATTATTAAGCTTTTTTACACGGTGTGTCTTGATGCTGTGTCAAATAACTAACAAATGATAATATTCTGTTGGTTAGAACGTGTAGTTGCTCATTATAACTCATATAAGAGGTGAAACCGTAAAGCAAAGCTCTATAATCTCTGTAGGTTTAACCACCCATCTCTGTATATTTGTGGGTATAAAATTTGCATGTTCTATAATTCAGAATGAACCCATTAAATCCATGAAATGTAACTGAGGAGGTCTTCACTCACTTCTTATTATGTGTGTGGTGGAATATCAAAGTCGTCCTGCCATTGCTGTGGTGGAAATACCTGTAGGTCTTGCCATTGGCTGTCCCTTCAAGACTTCTGCAAACCCAAATTATGCCATTCACAGGTTTCTGCTAATGTTATAAGTAGACCCGAAGAAGACTAATGTAAGTAGTGAAGAACAAACTGTTCAGAGGATTTTACTCAGACAACTTTTGCCTGAAAGCTGCCACCGTAAGATTCAGACAGTAGGTTTAATCCAGTGAATAGAAATGGTGTCAACGGGGGGAACAACTGCGCAAATCATCACTTGTTACACTAAACTCAGCTGATGATGCCACACACAGCTGCCTGGCAGCACTTACAGTAGGCTTCTTATTTTAAACAGGGGTCCACCAAAGACACAGCAGACACAGAGCAGTGGTCTTTCTTCTCTTTTTCTAGCTGGCTCACTTTGATATTTTTAGCACGCGGATACAGAAAGATAAATGGTTAGACCGGCAGAAATTAACTATTGGCTGAAGCCTGTTTTTTTTCCTACCACATTCTCTAATGAGCTATTGAGGGAACCCACAATACCGTTTTTCAAGAGCACAGGTCTAAGTAAGGTGTTCAGCATTGCTCGCTTACCTAAGCAACAACATTGGTTATTGGTAGGAGCCTATGTGGAAAATTAAAAACATTACTTTAATAACTGTGTCTGTTGAGCTCCTGCTTTAGTTGAGTTATGGTTAAATCTGACCAAGAATTTGGTTAAGGTTAGGAAAAGCTTTGACTTTTTTTCAATTTAGTTAAACGCAAACTGACTGCTTCTTTGAGATTAAATCCAAACTCTTATCTCTACATGAAAGTCAAAGGTTTTGTTAACCTCTCGATCCACCTTGCACTAAAATAATACCATCCTGCTTCCTTATTGGTCCTGAATGTAAACAATCATAAAGCATTTTAAGCTATCAACCAATAATGTTTTTTTTTTCAAGAGGATACATCAAAACCCAATAAGAAAGCATGACGTGAAACTACAGTTGAGACACGAGTGACGACTGTGCACATTTCTTGTTTGTAGTGTTGTGAAGAGTTGTGTGTTTCTGTATGACTGTAAACAGTATCTGACTGTTGTGCAGGACAGAGTGAAGGGATGTTGAGCTGTAGGTGGTAGGTGCAGGTTAAAGGCTGTCAGGGGAACTGTCAGGATGCACAAAGCCTTTTACCCCCATAGTATGCGGCAGAGATCCCTCCCATGGGCTGTCAGAGCCAGGGCCTCTACACTTATCAACCCATCCATTGTGAAATCAGCCGCCCTGGCCAACCATAGCCATGCAAAATACACCCCCTGCATTAAACACAATTTCAATCATCCTCAACCATCTCCCTCTGCCCTCCTCTCTCTCTCTCCTCCGTCGCCCCTCTCCCTCGGCCTCTCCTCTCTCTTATAGTGAATAAACAGTTGTCACCGTCAGGTAGCTCAAAATGCAAATTGGAAACAAATGGATCCACTTGAACAGTCTTAATTACATGATATGTATTCCATGAATCACAAATGGTATAGTCCTGAAGATTCAGCAGCACAATACGGTGTCCCTTTAATAATTGATTTGAAAATAATGCCACATAAAAAAAGAACCACCGCGCACCCGCTACACTAACTGGATATCAACCTCAGTCATGGGCTGTGCACACCAGTAAGCATGCAGTGGTGGGAATGGAGACAAGAACCTTTTCTCTGGCTGTGAAGACGACAGTCAGGTTCTTTAGGACCAAAGGCTGACTGGCACTGTAAGAGAAGTTGACTCTGTCAAAGGTGATGGAGCCTGTCTTGGGCCAATCACTTGGAGGTTGTTTGTCCGTCTCCCACGGTGCCTCACTCTCCAGCTCTGCGTACTCAACCACCCTCTCCACTGATGTCATCTACAAACATAATGTGCGTGTTAGGCAATTTTTTTTGCAATGAATTTTGCTCTTTTGAACACTTTAAAAATATACTTTAAAAATAAAATTTGCCACTCTTGATGTGGATGTCCAATCGGTGCTGAAATTCCTCAATAAATTATCTGCGTCTCTGGAAAGCAGCTGCAAAAAAACTGTTCTTCCAGCACCAGCGCCGTCATTTGTTGTGTACAGTGACGTAGTTGATGGTTGAAAGAAAAGGCTGATTGAGCTTTCTTGTCTTTTTCTCTCTTCCAACAACATTTTCTGGCTGCTTATCATTTTGTGGGTGGTACAAGGAGAGAGACTTTTCAATGGTAATTGAAGAATTTAATACCTAACTGTCAGAAGCAGAGACAAATTTGAACAGAAGGATATAACTCAAAGTAACAGAAGCAGAAACATCCTGACTTTTATTCTTGAGTATGAGTCAAGCTCCAATAATACTGAATCCTACAATTTCCATAATACAATGTAATAGAGTCTTTAATTAAACCCTGGCTCCCAAATTGGCACCTGAAACCTCACACACTCCGTTTGTATTGTGGGTCTTTTGTTAAAATCTTGAATATGTAATAGCCCTCTCTTTAAAAACACAAGAGACATCAAACCAGTTTTCGCAGGTTGAGTAGTACTCCTTGTTACGGTAAATTTAACTATAAAATCCACAATTCCAGTAAGATTGGCAGAGATTTTTGAACATGTTTCACAGCTCATCCAAAAAGGTTCCTTCAGTTGGAAACCATCTGGGTTTCATAGAGATGCAGGCAACTCAGGATCCTTCCCAGCAGGTTACACCTGAGTTCCACTGTGAAAGGCAACACGGAGCCCAAAAAAATCCGTTGGATGATTTCGAAACAGCTGCTCAACAAGAGAGTGAGACAGGTTCATTTCACCATCGACGCACTTAAAATAAAGACTGGCCAGATGCTCTAGGAGCTGACATCACATCTACCCTGTGAAGTCCTCAAGGTTGTTGAAAAGACACCAAGGACAAGAAACGACAGACAAGTGAATTCCAAATCAGAGCTGAAAAGATGAGAGGTGAAACGTCTTCAAGAATGTCAAGACAGTCCAGCTGTCTTTGGATAACTCTTAGATAGACCGTGACCTGGACGCCTCAGAATCCCACAACACAGTTTGACACCGATTAAAAATTGAAAAGAAAGCCAGAAATATGTTTTGTAATGTCCAAACAAAACTGGATGCTAAGTGAGCAAATGTAAATGTGCTCACCATGTTCTCAACCTCAGCGCTCTGCCTGACGCCCCACTGGAACATGCCTGTGAGTGTAACAGCATAGGACAGAGCCAGACCCACTGCACCCGGTTCTAGTCCTATGACATCAGACAAAAAGTCAGTGTGCAGTCACACATTCATGGGTTTATCATCATAATTTAAATGTGTCAGAGGTCAATAATGTGCTTCTTCTTGTATTCAAAAGCTCATACATTACCATCTCGGAGATAAAGGCAGCCAAATGCAGTAATGGTGACAAAAATTGAGCAAATTCCATCCAGACGCACTGCAAACCAGCGAGAGGTGGTCAGGAATAAGAACCAGGCCTCTGTTAAAAACACAACCACACTGATTAGGCAGCACAAGTGATCTTTACAGTCTAAATGTTGGATATAAATATAGTTTTTATAGCACGAGTGGCTTTAGTTTCAGCTTCAGTTTTCACTGTGATTATAGTCTGGAAACCCTATTCGCAATAACATTCGCTCAGCCACTCTGAAAGGGGACAATCAGCGACCGGTGCGATGACATTGAAGAGTAGCCTATTTTTCTCAATGTGGGTTCAGCGGTGGTGGAGTTTCTGTCGGTTTTGGCACATACCAATCGGTTAAAACTATTCCAATCATCTTAAAATGAACCCGAGGCCCACGCCTAGTAAGATGCAACAACTGCAAAACCATCCCCGATGGAACGTACGCAGACCCATATATTGACACAGTAAATATGGGTCTGATATCATCAGGCTAGCTTTGCATGGGTGTGATATCAGTACAATGTACTTAACGGAAATTAATGTTTTGCCTTTTGGACCTTTTAACTCGAATACAAATTTTCATTCTCACCAGAGTGAAGATCTTGATACTCATCAAACATTTGCTGAAACCTCTGCTGAACCTTGAAGGCACGGATGGTGCTGAGGCCTTGGAGAGAGGAAGAAAGATGGGAGAAGACCGGACTCCGAGCTACAACAAATAGAAACAAGCCGTTGTTAGCAAGTGGACCAACAAACATTTGTAAAACCAACACTTGGTTTAAGATTTTCAAAAATGAATTCCTTACTTTATACTACGAGGTGTGATCAAAGTGTTCAGAGACTGATACCGTTGTGCACAAACAGAGGGTACAGTGATGGACATTAAGCAGGGCAAGCTATAACTTTTGTAAATATTCCAACTCACATTGCTTGATCAACATTTGCACCTGTTAAACACACACTTTTCTGAACCTGAAACTTGTGCTGAAAGTGCACATCAAACTTAGTGTCGGGCCTCAGACTGTATATAAAAGTGTTTGTAGCTTCCGGCTCTGAAAAATGAGGCCAATGTGGAAGTACCTTAACCTGTAATACCACCGGGTGCCGCTAGAGGTCGGCTTCAAAAAGCCTCCGGCTCCATAGACTCCCATTCAACTTCTCTCATAAAATGCTCAGTCAGTAAAAATTCACTCTTCCAGATTAGTGTTCTGGCCGTCCATGCTAAATTTCCCCAGTGTGGGATTAATAAAGTCTTATTTTATAAGGGGGTCTGTTTGATTGACAGGCCATTGATGCAGTCAGGTTACGGCTATCGGTGGGCGGGACGTAGTATCGCCGGGTTTCCAATCCGATCGAGTCAGATCCCCCCCCCCCCCCCTCCCCAACTCGCCCAAATATGGTCACTACCAGCTCCAAATTGTGTCTATATTACAGTCAATTAAATTTCAGGAAACCAAACTAATAATCCCCTTCTTTGATTTAGTGTGTTTTGAGGTGTTCTACTTGATATATTGATATATGAGAAAGTGGAGACAAATAAAATGTGATTTGGTATTCGACAGTGAATGTATGTCTACTCAATCATACAAACATAAAACATGCTGATTTAGCAAAAGTGTTGCAATTCAGTGCTCTTTTGTTTCTATTTATTAGACTCACAAAGTCACTGACCAAATCTTAATGTTTCCTTTATGCTTTTTAACAGAACTTTTGTTCTAAAAGATGAATTGAACCTGTTGGTCAGTATGCATCTAGGCTCTGAGCTCAGAATAAAATGGATGAACTAAAGCCTGCTTTGGCCTAGTCATGCCCACTTGGCATTTTCCCATTGTATGTGATGTCATGAACTCCCATCCCTTGAGGAAACTGCGTGTGGCCGAGCCACAGGCCACCGCCACCTTTAGCCTTTATGCTAATGATTATGACTTTCTTCAATGGTCTATTAGCATTCCCGTGGTCTGCTTTTGTCTAGTCCCACAAATGGACAAGGCCACCCCCACCCAACCCTAGAATAAAAAAAAATTACTGGTGGACTCGAGGCGCTTGATGTCCCTGGAGGTCTTCAGGAAGTAGCATCGCAGGAACAGGAAGACGGCAAGAAGAGGAACAACAGGAATAAGTATCCAGGGGATGATGATGGCCGCTACTGCAATCACTCCAACAACTTGGAGAAATACCTGGGAGAGAAGGAGAGGTGGGAGCCCAACATTAACCAATATCAACCGAGTCAGAAGCTCCACTGCTGCTGCGCGGGCTACCGTCGGGGCAGTGAGGCCTATTTCTTCAGGCTGAACAAGAGAAAATCTTTCAGCTATATTTGTGTGAGACCACCACAGACGTACAGTAAGGTAACAGCAGGTTGTGGGACTGAGATTATGTGACTCACAGTGTGAAAGGAAAACGATCGCAGCGCTAATTCTCACTTAGGAGCAGGTGAGAATTTACCACTTGGCCACTGCAGCTCATATCCTTGGCTCTCTTGGGCTTTCCCTTCAACACTTCTGGCCTGTAAGCTGCCCTGGCAGAGCAGCCAGCCAACAGGCATGGCCACAGTGACTGGCAGAGAGCTCTGGGAACCACACTGTGGGTGTCTGATACATCGCACTCAAACCACACAGCCCTCAACAACACAGTGACTCATCACCCGTGCTAATGGCTCTGTGACACATCTAAACCAGGATACCAGAGCTGCCTAAACAGGATCGGAGGCAATGACAGCTTTCAAAGCACCCATACCTGTAACTGTGTTTAGAAAATATCATTATGACTATTTATATGCTTATACTGTAGCCCATCTGTGGTGGTAATTGTCAGGACCTTGGGTACATTTAACCAAGGCAAATTTACTGTATTTCCTTTACAATACAGATAAAAAAAAGATTGAACTTTTAACTGATTTTGACAGCTGTGGTTGCTTTTGACTTTTCATTTAAAAATGTTAATTAAGAAACATATGTGATCCATTCAAATGAACACATGTTTCTTGGGGCGAAAACCCTATTGTTCTTCAAAGAATTCTTCTTCCCTATCATTCTCGTTCCTTAAGCTTTTTGGCGGCTTTAACAAACTCAAAAACTCATGAAACTTGGACCCCGCATCAGTCGTAGCGAAAATTGCTTCGTCGAGCTGATTGATACTTTGAACCTAAATTCGGGTCAGAATAGCCTTAACATGTTGATGTCAAAGGGCGTCACCGTGGCGATGCGGCAAAGTTTGATACATCTGATATGTGTTTTGCCCATGGGTGTGGCCAAATGACTCGCTAGCGCCCCCTCAACACAAACCCCGGCACCTAGTTTAACCTACACACACCAGATTCGTTGGACGTGTCTCACACCGAGATGTACAAACAAGTCTCTTGGCATCATGACCTCAACTAGCATATTTAGCTATTGTATGATTTTTTTTTTTTTTGTCAAATTTTAGACGACATACTGATTTTTTTTTTTTATCACATTTTGGACGACATGGCATAGTATGATTGCAAAAAAAAAAAAATTGGAAGACGTGCAACTGTATATTGTCTGTTAACCTAAAGGAGGATTTGAACCTACAACCGTGTGGCTGAAAGGCTGCAGCACTTACCCCTACAACAACTTCTCATCAACCTTCTAAACAATGTGCTATAGTATGAATTTTCGATCCTATTTGAGACAACATGCTATAATATACGGGGGGTTTTTTTTTATCACATTTTGGACGATATGCTATAGTATGACTTTTTTATCACATTTAGGACGACATACTATAATATGATTGTCATTATATTTAGGACGACATGCTATAGTATGACTTCTTTTTTTTTTATCACATTTAGGACGACATGACTTAGAAAAAAAAAAAAATTGGAAGACATGCAACAGTATGCTGTCTGTCTCTTAATTGACATGTGAGCCATAAGCAGAATTCAAACCTAAAAACATCTGGCTGAACGGCTGCAGCATTTACCTCTACACCACTGATACGCTGACTTCTTTTCATCCTTCTAAACAACATGCTATAGCATGAGTTTTCTATCACATTTTGGACGCATACTATAACATGCCTTTTATCATATTTCGGACGACAGGCTATACAATTACTTTTTCATCAAATTCTAGACGACATGCT
The DNA here is from genome assembly GCF_029030835.1 of Brachyistius frenatus. Classification (NCBI taxonomy): domain Eukaryota; kingdom Metazoa; phylum Chordata; class Actinopteri; family Embiotocidae; genus Brachyistius; species Brachyistius frenatus. The sequence goes on along the minus strand of NW_027210641.1, from coordinate 2,721,501 downwards.
GTACTGTGACTTTTTAAGTCATATTTTGGAAGACATTTTATAGCATGACTTTTTTTTCATATTTTGGACGACATGCTATATTATGACTTTTTATGATATTTTGGACGACATGCTATAAGTATGGCTTTTTTTCATATTTTGGAGTATGCCCCGACCCGCTGGCTCCCTAACGTGCAGCATGCGAGGGCCGCATATCACTGATTGCAATTTTAATTTATTTTTGTACCCTGAATCCAATTTTGTTTTTTGTTTTTTTCATTCCCGAATGTTTTTTAGGATTTCGTTAGTATACTCAAATGGACGTGGAAAAGCAGTAAGAAGAAACGTAGAGCCCCTCTACATTGGCAGACTATTGCTGGACACTTATATGGAGCCAAATATATGTGTTTGTACATTTGTACATTGTACATGTTTGTACATGTGTTAAGTGTAAAAGAAATTATTTATAAGTTATATACACTTTGTCACTTAAAATACCTGACCGAAATTCAATATTCCCATGAATATATGGGTCTGGCTACACCCCGTTGAGGGTTGTTTCCAGTCGTTGCATACTGGTAGGCGTCACCTCGAGTTATTTTTGAAGTTATTGGTGCAACCTTTAACCAATGGGCATTAACGCCCATACACTGTATGTTTTGCGCTGAAACACTACCACCACTGTCATTGTCAGAAAAAAGGCTTTACTTCAATGTCATTACAATACCACTGGTCGTTGCTAGGTCCGCCCCAAACAGGGTTTCCACACAATAATCACAGTGAAGACTGAAGCTGCAAACACTAGTTGAGCGGAGTCAGGCTACTAAAAACATGCCTGAGGGGAACACAACAGATTTAATATAGGCGTGAAAAAGTACGATAAGATCCATCTCTTTTTTTGTATTTTTTTACTTTTATATTTTTGTATTTAAGCCCCAAACCAAGTACTTCTGATTTTTCTACTCACAGTACAAGTACATTTTGTGATATTTTCACTGGCAGGACTTTTAATTTTAATGCCGTGTTTCTACAACGTGGTATTACTTTTTCTTAAGAAAGGGATCTGAATACCTCCTCCACTCCTGAATATATGTGTGAGACCATCTTTACTTAACTGAAAGGTATAGTGTGTTCCACATTTCATATTCGATTGATACATGATAAAATTGAAACCTCACACCCTGAAATTAGATGCATCCTAAGAGATGAATCCTAAAACGTGGAGATTAGGATCGTACTGTTACCTTCAGTGGTCTCAGACTAGCCCAGAGAGATGAAAATTTAATTTAGCACCTTAATTACGGATGTTATCTGCCACTTAAGCACACATTTAAGCATGATCACTTTCAGTGTAGTTTTATGATGAAAAGCCACTCAATTCCATTTGCAGTTCAGATAAGAGGGAATTACTAGTCTAACCATTGCTGTGGTGGAGCCCACACAATCAAACAGTGAGTCGAAGCTACTGAGCACAACTGATCCCAAGAATTTCACAGTACATAAGTTTCAATCTTAGCCTTGATGGAAGGCTACCAGACTGCAAAGTGAGATGATGGCACACGGGCCATTACTGCATGTTATCCAGCCTTCCCTTGAGGGGATCAAATATTAACTCAACAAATGTCTTATCCTGTATACCGTTTTTCTTTCACTCCCCAGCTGATGATTGGTGACACAGTGACACTGCTCATTCATCTTTGCTGGTTAGTTAATTTGAATTCCAATTGAGCCCAATTTTTAGTGGCGGCCACGAAGGCCTGAGCCAGGTCGGCTTATCTGACAGCGGGGTCATCTGGGGGGACGGAGGAGGAACAGGAACTATTAGATACAAGTCTTGCCTCCTCCTGCTCCCCAGGGCCCGCTGTTGCCAAGACCCTGTTTGATCCATTTGCGTGGTTTGGCACTTATCTTGTCAGCATCGGGAACACCGTGGCCCCCACCCACACTTACACACAGATGACTCCGATAAGTGATCCTACAAACACACACCTCACCCTCTCAGACCACATCCATATCTCCCATGAAACCACACAGGAACAGAAAACTCCCAAAGCCACATCCCGCTGCACATAAAAGTGGATAAAAGGATGAAAGGTTTTGTATACAAACAGTTTAAATAAAGAATTACCACTAATAGCTCTTTAGCAAGAAAAGAAAGCTACCGCACGCATGCGATTCAGTCATTCAAGCAAACTGGGTGCACTGCTGTGTCCAAAGACCATTCAGATCTCTGCTGACCGTAATTGCTTTATTTTCTCAGTGATTCTATCAGCTCTTTGATGTCTAAATAAATCTAGAAAATTGAAGTTAATTGCTATATTTGTGTTCAGCAATGATAGCGACTGTTGTCCCACTGCAGAAAATAAACTCTTGCCTTTAATTAAACATCCCTCTGGACATAAGAAATCATTATGCTTTTTACAACCTCTTTTTCATCCTCCCTTTCTTTACTGACAGTGTGGAATATTTGCCACTGGGAGAAAAAAAAAAGTACAAACAAACAGGAAATGAAGCACGAGCACAGCAAAGAGAATTTCTCAAAAGAAGTCCTCTGTCATCACAGGAATGTTTCTTTTTTTTTTACTCCACACTTTCTGTGGCAGAGCGAACAATACGTTGCAAGGGTCAGTGGTACTGAAACAAAACAGGGCTGTTCCACTTGCGCTCTGGAACAATAGAAGTGACCCAATCCATTCTCGTCTGTGTTTGGGCTTTATTTTAGCATTAAATGCCCAGATGCTGTGGCTTTTCTTTGGGAGAAATGACTGTGGACACCTCCTTCACTTTTTCCCTTTCTGGGCCATTTTCACTTCATAAAGCTGCAGTCAATGTGTTTTGTGTGCGGTGAGGAGGGTCTGACACATACTGTGGTGGTCTCAGTCGCTGTCTACATTGGTGGCTCAAGTAGTCCTAGGATTAGGCCTTTGTGTGCTGTGAAAAGGTAAAAGAAGTCACTTATTTGGGCTCAGTCAAGCTGCTGATTTCCAACCCCATTTTGGAAATAAGAGAAAGGCTTTGAAATGCGGCCTCTCTCACTCCCTCGCTCTCTCCTATAAATCACTGGTGTCCGGTAAATTCATTCATTCAGTCATCGCTTCTTTCTCCTGAAAACAACACTAAAACATTTTCAAATACACACACGCACAGAAAAAAAACAATTCACACAGAGAGAGCACAGAATGCATTATCGTCATCATCCAGACATAAGGTGAGATTCTAGATTAGATCGGGACTTTTGTTATGCAAGTTCCCAGGCTCGAAGGACCCCGGGCCTGGCCTGGACGTCTGAGTCAGAGCAGCTGAGGTGCTGGACCGCAGCATCACGGGAGACCACACATACACACACGGGAAGCTTTTGCTGGCTGACGCTCGCCATCAAATGACCGTGTGTGGTATTTGCTGAGTGGCCAGTTAATTACACCCATAAACACCCGCACACATGACGATGTTTTCTTGTGTTTTGGTTTGTATTTACACCGATTCAGCAGGCAAGCGAATTAAACAGAAGAGATCTTCTTAAGACGTCTCATCTTTCCGTGTCTCTTCTTGTTTTTCACCTTGCGCAGGAAAACAATGGTACTGTCATAAAACAATGCTCACAAAGGGACGTATGGCACAGCCTTTATATTTCCACACTCCTGTGTTTCTCAGGCTAACCTTTGTAATGCCTGAAGCCAGAGCATTCTTCACTCCTTCTGTCACCGGCGTGGTAAAGAAGCAGAGAAAGCCGGTGAAATCTCATCCTACAGCGCTCACGGTTACGTCAGCAGTTCTCATATCCCACAAAGCCACTGAAGAGGACTGACACACAATGTGCCACAATATACAGACTCACAACGATCCACCCGCCAGTGTTTTTAGACAATAGCCATCTTTGCTCAGTGTTTGCGTGCGTCTTCGGCCCTTTTGTGCTGTTGTTTTTCTCGCACACATAACTATTTTCTTTCTGCAGATGACTGTAGAGAGCGCCATTGTTTATGCATCCTTATATGCCATAAATACTGGAGAAAGCAGGCTAAGTCACCCTTGAAATGCAAGTAACTGTCAGCTGGTGTCTTAGCATAAACATCCTGACAACACAACTCAACTCAACTTGTAGAAATATAGGTTAAATTAAATGAAGAAATTTAAATTGCAACAATAAAACAATGTTATAAGAATCAATAATTAAAATTCATGGAAGTAAAGAAAAACACAGGATAAAAACAATCATCAAAATTTTAAATCAGGATGATAAACATCACTAGAAAGCCAGATTAAAAAGATAGGTCTTTAGTTTCCGGTTAAATACACTCTCCCTTTGCCATTCTTGATGTCTGAAGGCAGTCAGTTCCACAGTTTAGGGGCAAAGTGAATTTGTGTGACAAAGTGAATTTGTGTGGACAAGAAGGGCTATAAATGCAGTGCAGGACCCAACAGTTGGTGGTGTGACTTGGTCAAGAGCCTTCACACAAAATCCACTGAAAGACCCCTGTACTCACCCCTTATTGTCTTTCCCTCCTCCTCTGCCCCCTCTGTGAAAATAGAGGCAACCCAGGATTTAAAGGTCAAGTCCACACAAAAGCTGACAGTCCCCAAACCCTGAGGTGTTTTTAATTGACATTTCTGTCTTTGTCCCGTGACCATAAAGAGGAGAGAGAAAGAGCCTTTTCCCCCAATATACTAAATTACTACTAAATGAGACCTGTGAAAAAATAGAGCTCTGGGGTGTAACCAGGTTCCCCCAGCTCGAGGGAATCCCCTTGTTAGGCGGGTATGGGGCAGTGCTGAAGGGCTGTGAAGTGCTTACTCCACCATAAAGGGGGGTGGGGGGGCTCAGGCACAAATCCCTGCACAGAAGCGGCCTCTCTCCATAGAGAGAGATAAACCAGTTAGGGCATTGTTTATGAAGTTTCACTTTATTCCCCCCTGACAACCATTTAAACAATGACTGTGGGGAAATGTTCCTCTGCGAATGAGCAACAATAGTCAAGATCAGCAGCCTTTTCGAAGCAGCTAATACGTTGATAAAAAGAGTGAAAATCTTCCTTCCTGAAAGCATTAAAGACTGCTCTCTGAAAGACACCTGCAAACAAGAGCAGAAAGCTTTTGTCCACGATCACAATCACCTCCCACTTTCTGTTGCAGCAAAGGACCAACTGAAACGGGCAAATTACACATCCAGTCTTACTTTGACACAGCTCGCTCTTCACTTGTTAAATGCAACTTTTCACCGCAGTGCTAAAACAGTTGAAATAGTTTTGTGGCTTGTTTTTTGACAACCAAAGGTGATGACTACTTTGGTAGAAGAGATATAAAGTTAAGTCAGTCTGACGCAGTTCACTTTTTTCAGTTGGACAGCTGGGCCCTCCACAAAGTTATTATTTTACTTTAACCAGTATTCACCTTATTATCAAAATGAGGAGAACTATAGCAAACAAAAAGCTTTTGTGCGTATGATCTTTTGTGCTTTCAGCGTTTAAGATGGCTTTTGTCTACTGTGAGATGGGTATCTGCCACAAACATCACTCAGGCATTGTGGAGGGGGGATTCATTTTCAGCGTGTCTTTGTTCTATTCTTTGGCCCAAACCAAGGAGCCACGCCTGCTCCTCTACCTCGAATTGTGCAGCGAACATTCCCTTCTTTGTGGCGCTAGGTGCATGAGCTGGCTCATCTCCGCGGGCTTTCGTGGGAGATGGCTGTCACGGTGGCAGGGTGGCATTTGGTAACCTAACCTGGTTATGCACCAGGGTGGCCCTCGGCTACCAGGCCTTTAAGACTGTAAAGCATTAGGTGAATTATGCTGAGAGGGGAAAGTCCAGCTCGAGATCTGTTCCAACTGACCTGCCCCCCCCCTCCCCCAGCCCCAACCCCCTTTTCCAAGGTCCACTCCTGTAAACAGATCGTACGCCCACTGCTCGCGTTTTTTTCCCTTTGCTACCCGACGCATCATCCTTGTCACACCCTCTTGGACTCGCCACTGTTTCATCCCCTCATCTCACCCATCATAATGTGGCTTTATGTCCTCTTTGGTTCCTTTTTTCCTCCCAATCACTTGTCTGGTCTCCATACACATCCTCTGAAGATGCCACTTCTGTTGTGTCACACTATGGGAGCCACGCCCTCGGCCTATGTGCAGACTTTTATTAAATCTGTGCAGGCGCTGGGCCGCGCTGGCGGGTAATCCTACAGTAATTGTTTCCAGATTAGGCGACCCGGACCACAAAGCAGGTTTAGCCAGGCATGAAATGGCCTCCCCATGCTGCAGCGCCAGCGACCAAACCTGCCGAGGTGAGACTCACCTGGATAAAGTCCACAAACGTCCATGGAAGCAGAGAGTCCAGGTAACCAATGTCCTTCGAAAACCTGTTGAGGATTCGTCCTGAAAAACAACACCACACAAAAGAACAGATTACACGAGACCAGAGTTTAATAGAATCACACGTTTGACAGCAGGGTTTTATTATATTGGTTAGAAAGATGTTGTGCCGTTTGTATATTCACATTCAAGTCGGCTGAAAAATTTGGCGATTACTTGGAGTATTTATCATGTAATGTAATGTCGAGTTTCAACTTAAATGAATCTCACTTGACATTTGGAGCAATGAATTAAACACAGATGCTTTATCCATTAGCCACATTGCACCGATAAAAAAAAAAATATTTAGTTTGTTTATGTCAGTCTCAATAGACTACTGAGCAACTCTTCACAAAGTCCCCTTACATTTTCTAGAACAGAGCTTGAGCTGTACATTCAGCGTAATATCAGATGGAAAACACCAGCTTATCTCTATCAAACAATGAATCTTTATTCGTCTAGTATTTCATGAAGACCGCCCGACTCCTGGCTGAATACTTGAGGGAACTTTTTGTTTGGAAACAAAAGGGCAACAGAGGCTGTGTACCTGCCTTTGTTGTTCTGACTGGCAGTGTCAGTGACGTTAATTGAGTTGCCTCCAATCTGCTCAGGTGTTCATTATTTTGGCTGGTGCTCTGCAGGTGCTGTGGCAGCCCTTTATTGTCACTCCTTTAGTAACTTTGCTCCCCCTATCCTGATCCCGCAGCACATAAGATTACACTCCAGCTGCTTTCACACAGTGTTTACTGCAGGGTCAGTGATAGCCAATCCCCACAGTACACTTCCTAAAGGCAGGCAAGACAGAGAGGCTTTTACTATCCGTGTCCCTGAAGGAAGCCCTCAGACTCTCAGAGGCAGACAGCAAGCGTTGCTAGAGCTAGACCCGGGCTTCACGTTAAAAGCCACCAAGTTGGAGAATGTGCAGTTGTAGATTTTAGTGAATTTTCCCCGTCAAAGGGTCTCCAGTACGGTGTCATTATGTTTTGAAAAGTACTTAAGCAACCAATTGTCTGTCGACATGACACATCTCGAAGCAAACAATAAGAGCTGTCTGAGGAGAACGCAAATAAGCAGTACTCACAAATGTACCCCTGATGAAGTGAAACTAACAGATGAGTTTCTCTCGGCTCACAGAATAGGCCATGGCACAGAGTGGGGTAAAGTACAAAGAAAGGAACAGCTGAGCGGCACATTGGCAGCATGTAGCGGTATGGCACCCTGGAGGCGTGGTGCAGCCATGGCACCGCTGACCTAAAAGTTGCCTCCCAGCCTGTGAGTCAGTCCTACGGAGGTGGGCCCTGTAATCACCTCTCTCCACGGCCGTAAGCAGCTTACAGCTTTATCCAAAATGCCACTCCCGCCTAAAAACATGCATGCAGACGAGGCCGGGCTCCCCATAACAGCCATTGCATAAACCTAGCCAGAGCATTATTCCCCGCAACAACCCAGCAATGCTCCAAATCAGTACTGATTCAAAGTCAAGTGGCGTAAGCATGTTGTACACTTGGAGGCAGACTAATCTTATTCACAGTGTGAGTGCCCCTTTAGCATACAGACATCCCGAGGGGAGGGTTCAAGCAAGGGGGTAGAGCTGCTGCTATACCAGTGTAGAATATCGCCGCTTTAGTCTGGGAATGGGGGGAGTGCTTGTCAAACTGTGTTTGTGAACGATCCAATAATATTTTATGTAATTTTACTGTCTAAGCCATAGATGACCCAAATTCATGCATATCTGACAAACAATGGCAACAAGAAAAGGATAGGTTTCCGCGGGTTACATCATACCATGGTTAGAGGGTGTTAGAGCAGAGCACATCAGTCAGCTATCAGCTGTTTGACAAGCGGCTCAGTTAACAGAGTTTCAGAGGGGATGAAGTAAAGATCCTTCTCCATCCCGCCAGACTATAGAGGGGATACATTACAGTGATGCAGTTACACAAAGACATTCACTGCATGGAAATGCCTATGAGGTAAGATCGGCATGGGACAATGGCTTCAATCACTCTGGGTGGTTGTCAACAATATCACCTATTGTGTAGAGAGGGGTATAGACGTTTCAGGATATCAGCAGCATTAGTATCAAACAATTTCTCATGCTTTAAGACTCCAGGGGTGATTTGCACCACTTTTCAGGCTCAGGAAATATCAAGCCCTCCCAACTGAGGTGGCCTCTTAGGTGGAGATATTAGGTGAGCAGGGCTCCCAATCACACTTATAGAAGTGGAACAGTGGGGTCCGGTTAGAGCAGGGCGTGTGGCAAATCGCTGTTCCCTGTAAACATCAAGATAAGGGGACGACTCAGAGCCGCGCCATGTGTGGGCCCCAGTGCAGTTGGAGGGGCCTTTCAGTGAGGCAAGTGTGATAATGAAGGAATACTGGGGAGGGGGCTGCCAAGGCTGGAGGTGGCACAGCTCACCTGCACTTCCATGAAGGGCCCAGAGGCCTGGGGCAGCCTCCCACCGCCGGCGCCTTGCTGCCAATACTAATACATTCTAAATCCATTCTCTTCGCTCACACCGCCAGGCTCCTGCAATCTCCTCTCCTTCCCTTTCATGCAATTAAATAGTGGAAGTGCCGAGCGAGGGGGAGCCCTATCAGCCATACTGCACACACACACACGGCTCCATCTCCACATTCAATTTACACACTTCGATATCATCATCCTCTCTGCAGTACTTCCTTCACTTCACTCTTAACACTCTTGCATTCCAGACCTAAAATACAGACATTAAAAACATTGCCTCCGTGGACACAATTAGAATCTCACATCAGTGACTACTGAAGATCTAATGTTCCCTGCATCAACAGCAACCGCGCAACGCCCAGCTCTGAGCTGGCCCACTATGCTGATGTGAAACAGGGACTGTACACGTGTGTGTGTGTGTGTGTGTGTGTGTGTGTGTGTGTGTGTGTGTGTGTGTGTGTGTGTGTGTGTGTGTGTGTGTGTGTGTGTGTGTGTGTGTGTGTGTGTGTGTGTGTGTGTGTTGACTAAAACTCCACTCCTCGACTGTGCTGATGAGCTGAAGCCCTGGCCTGCAGTCTCTGAGGGGATTAGCCCACTCAATGACACTAAATTACAGGGATCAACATCAGCTCAACACATCCACCGCTGTCTGCGCTGCTCTAACTGGATCATATTTGGATGAACTGTACATATTACTAAAATTGAGCAACATGAATATTTAAAGTTATAGGAATTCATAGAGTAGAGGAAACAGCTGCTTGTGTTTTTATCAATTTTATCGAGCTATCTTGAACGTTACCGCACAGTATTGTTCAAGAATTGTTCAAGAAAGAAGGTTTTAATCACCAAAAAGAACCAACTTGGAAATCTCGACACAGCACAAAAGATAACGGATTCAAATGGCGTAGAGGCATTCAGAGGCAGGTACAGAAGGTCTACAATGCCTTCTCCATCACTCATAATTCACCACAGATGTGCTCTATTGTTACAAACCACATTCACAGAATAACAAATTAGACCTTTGTGCAGTGACGCTTGAAATGGTAACCTTTAACTCTGAGGACAGCTATCAAACAGTGGGCCTGTTCAGCAGCCCCGGCACACCTATCACTTACACGTGTAAACAGCTGTCAAATCCTTAACAGCACATGGGCACACAGTTACACATTTCTCACAGTGACGGCAAGACAGCAGCGGATGTGGAAGCTGTGATGGAAGTGGCAGTTATTGTATGAAGGAAAACAAAAAAAATTAAGACAGAAGCAAAACATTAAGACAGGAAAAAAAAATAAAATAAATAAAAGAAGCCGGCAGAGCTGACAACAGCACGCTTTTTTCCTGATGTTTTTCTATTAAGATTTTACTCAGGGGAATGAAGGAGTTTGAAAAAAATACAGAAGAAGCAGAAGAAGAAGAAAAAAAAGCAATGTAAATAAGTGGGACTTATTAATATTGTAAAGATAAAAATGGTCATATTCATGCTTAATCTACTGTTAAGTGCACAAAGGAAACAGACTCAGGGACATAAATCCAGTCAAGCAGAGTGTTATTTGCCAGCTTGGAGGCCAAGTTGTAATGACTGGACTGGTCACACAATGGTTACTGATAGCAGCACAACAGCAATCAGATAGCAGTGTCTGTTAAGCCTCTCCTTTGCTGCGCTATTAAACAGATTATTACATTATTCAAAGTGTTTGTTCTCCTCCTGTGCATAGATTACCAGGCAAGGCACACCCAGATAAGCTGTAAGGTAGTCCAATGCACAACACAACGGCAGGAGGAAAAACAAGTCAAAGATTAAGACATGCGGTGTTTGCTCGCAAACACAGCTCTGCAAAGGAAAGCTTTGTTGCTACACCCACCTCTAATGCCAGTAGAAACCGCAAGCTCCTGAACTCCCTCAAATCATATTTAGACTTGTGTTACCGGCTTATTATGACTCATTATACAGATACAAGTTCCCTTCTTGTTGAGAATTCCCACCCGAGCTGATTGTGTTGTACACGCATGTCACTATGAAGAGATTAAACTGGGTAATTATCGGCTGACAGGTGAACAATGCTCAAAGTTATCAAAGTGGGCCACTTGACAGTTGACTTTGGATATGAATGACAGATTATAGTGACATTACCTAATTAAAAGAGGTCTTTAATTAATACAGATAAAATATCAAGGAGACCAAAAATTTTAACGAAAAAATTGTAACAAATCTTTAATTATGCTCCCGGTTTTATTGGTCTCTATTTAAAAAAAAAAAAAAAAGTGTTGTAAAATTTGTCTAAAGAATAAAAAAAAATAACAGCAGCCCTGCCTGAGTAACGTCAGACGCGTTTGGCGTGTTTTCTCACTTTAAAAATCATGAGCATCTGCCCACTCCATTGACCCGGCAGCTACAGTCTGCAAAGCTAATGAAATAATCAAAATTTCTGATACAGCGCACAAGACAAATATGTATGTATTTACACAGCGTTATAGTCCAAACACAAAACTGCCCGAGATCTCCTGCAAACAGTAGTTATTCAGTTTGATTGTTTGCTTTCTCTTAAACAGGCACACAATAGAAAAATATAGCACTCTCTTTGCACGCTTTGAATAAATTATGCTTAAATATTAAATCATATAAAAATATTTTTTGACTTAAGTGACATCTTCTTTGCACCGATTTTACTTCCCAATAGGAACTTTTATGATACCAGTTCATTCACACTCAAATTTTAAACAATCTTACTCAAAAATGACAGTTTCTATATTATAGACATTGGAGTCTCTAATTATTATTTATCAGATATCAACACTATTTATGCACATTAAATGAGCATTTAGATATATTTATATATAAAATCTCTTAATAGAAAAAATATGTATGGATTTAATAGCAAAAAAAATTATAAATGTAAATTAATATATCATATGGGACTTGATAGCCATGACCAACTATGGAGTTTAGGGGGAAGCATTTGGATGTTTGTAAGTGGAGCTAAACATGGCAAAGTAAGTAACAGTCTGCTCTCTAGTGGTGAGATCTTACAACAATAACTTCTGCAGCAGGTCCATGTGGATGTCAACATTTCATTATCATCTCATCATTCACATACAACGTTTGACCATGCTGTACATGCAAGTTCTTCGAGATTTAAATGAGAGACTGACACGCTGGTGAGCCACCTACCAATTGGGTTGATATCGAAAAAGTGTATTGAGGTCCGCAGGATGGCGTTAAACATGCTGTTGTGAAGGGTTTGGGCTGAGCTCACCAGGACATTGAAGAAGATCAAGCTGCGGAGGAAGCCAAACACAACTGAAGTGGCTGTTAAACCTAACAAAAGCACACAAAAAAAAACAAAAAACAAAACAACATTAGTACACTACAATGCAATAATAGTGAGTGTTCTAAGATCAGCTTTGCATCGAAGGGGACAATATTAAAGCATAATATATGATACAAAAATAAATATATTCCACTTCATTTTTTCCTTCAACTGTTTTTTTCCCCCCTTGAATGCTGATTTATCACTGTGAATACAAAAGTCTGAAAGAGTGAAGAGTCTGGGAGTCACAAGGAGACAATCAGAGCAATCCAACAGCAGAGAAGAAGAAAGGCGCCGCTATCTCCCTGTACAGCTGAGGCCCATGTACACATACACTGGGCCTTGAAGGCCTTGGGCCACAGCCAAAGAACTGTGGATGTGTTCATTGAAAGGCTGCCGTATTCAGAGCCTCAACAGTACACAAAAAGCAATGTGCGCATAGTGAGCTTCACCTGCGTAAACACCTAGGTACAGGTCAAGGTCCAGCTGCCGAGGGAAGCTGCCATTGAGGTGCTCTGTCACACTGATGTGCTTCTGTTCAGAGGCCCTGCAAGTCAGTCACAAAAGAAACAAAAATCCACAAGGACAAATAAACACAACGAAGAAAGAAAGCTGCAACATGTAGGCACTATACAAAATACATGCCCCCACATACACAAGGTTAGTTTCAACAAGTGACAGATAATGTCAAGAAAACCTGTTTGCTTCAGTCATCTTCTAGTAAATCATCAACCATTTTCAGTTGCAGAAAATACATTAGTTTGCCTCCAAAAAAAAATGGTAATTTTCAGATTTCTTGCAAGCATTTTTGTTTTGCACAAGTGTGTAAAAAGACAAAATCTCACCAGCACGCAAGCCACCAGTCCTGCAGAACAAATGTGATCTAAACATGACACAAAAAAAATCATTGAGTTAAACAATAAAACAGCAAAGAATAAACACATTAACCTAAATTTGACTCTTAATTATTAGATCATTCAGTTTTATATCAAATTAATTTAAGATAAATTATGTCTTACAATACTGATAGAAAATACACATCAAATCAATTAAAGAAATGAACTCACATGTGCTAGGGCATTGAGTAAAATGAGGACCAGGAGGACCAGGAAGTTAGCGCCTGCCATGAAATATTTCACATACATATGAAGGCCGACGTTTCCTTCCAAGCGGCTTTCCTTCTCTGCTGGTTGCACTACCTACAGATAGACACTAGTGTCAATGCCAGCCATCCAGCATCACTTCCAACCCGGCTGTAATAAACAGCACAGAAAAGGCGAGTATCTTCTGCTCTCTAGTGGCTGAAAGGATGCACTACAAGCAGTTTCCCACAATTACATTTTTCTACATTAAGATGGCTAAAAACTGTTTTTTGTTTTTGTTTTTGTTTTTTTTACCAATTATAGTCAAATTTTGAAAATACCTACCCCTGCAAGCGGCTCTACTCCGTCAATCAAAGAGAAGTGAGAGGAAGAAAGGGAAGACATAGAGGAGTTGTCCGAGAGTGTCTGTGGGGTGCCGGGGACGGGGGGGACGGGGACAGTGTTCGTGTCCGACCTCTCCTCCTCCTGGTCCTTATCCTCCTTGAGCAGGGTAGTGAAGTCTAGTCCAGAACCCTGCAACTCACTGTAGGTTCCCCGGGACACCATCTGGCCCTGACAAAGACAGAGAAGAGATGCAGTTAACTCCCTGAGAACTGGCTCAGTCATAGAAACTCCAGCATTCGTGGGCGACATCATTTGCAAATATTACCAATAGCAAAATTGTTTATGCAAATGTGTTTGTTTTACCAATATAAGTAACGGAGAGACAAATCCTCAGACTCACTATTTCCTCAAATGTGTCCTCTAAGTCAACAAGTGATATTGTAATGGAGGCTTTTCAAAGAATGTTGTGAAATGTTTGACACCACCTTGCGAGAGGACAAACGTACTGTGAAAAACAAATTGCCTAGTAACAGTTCAAAGAGGTAAATAATGCCACGTCCAGTGTTTCAATCAAAGCTATAAAGATCAAATCTGAAAATCAATATCAGGCCTGTCGCAGTTCTTACATACTTTCCTGATTGCAATTTTAATGGTAATGGCACGAGAAGAGAATTAGAGTTCATCTCGAGGTGCTAATATTCAACAGACCATATTTCCTTGAGCATCTATTGACATTAATATTATGGATTTACCATGAGTGAATAATGTCTGTTCTTCTTCATGAGCTGTGTGTGTCTTATTAAGCTAGGGCTAAACTATATTAGCATAAATTGAATAGAAAAGACAATTAAGTCATTAATCGCAATTATTTGTATGAAAATTATTGGTCAGTTAAAATGTTATCATTGTGACAGCCTCGGTTAATATTATTTATCGTTCTATTTTATATCACTAGATAAAATGGCGACGTGCTCGTTAGATCAGATGGATGATTTCGGTGGAACCTTTTTTAACAGAAAGGCTTTTTTACATTATTGTTTATTTTACAGTTCACACAGTTGGCATGTCCTGTAACAAATAAAAATGCATACCGTTGCAGAAAAATCCTCTTTTGATCATTATTTAACATCATAACTGACGGAGAGATTGTGAGCATATTTTGCATTTATGTCGGATTCTGGATTGGTGACACTAATTTTGTGTTTATATATCTTTATGTCACATAATGGATGTCAATTTGCAACTTGAGTGATTGGTGGAGGCTTGATTCTAGTTCTTCTTTTCACATTTGAACTGCTTAAAAGGTACCGAGCTGAGGAATGCAAAGGAATTAGACATGAGGCAAAATGTTGAGGCTGTTAATTGTGGCAGAATTATATCCCTTATTAGAATCATGTCCCTGATTAAAACTATTTGAATGCACATACCTCCTTTAAGACAACAATCTGATCTGCAGCCTTCAGATACTGGAGCTGATGAGTAACCAGGATACGAGGCTTCTTCCTTAAAAGTCCACAAATGCACCTGGTGACAAAATGTAACAATGAAAAACCTTTTGTTATTATTGAAGAACAAATGAGTAATGGAAATGTCATTACACATTTTCACACACAATGATGTGACGATAGCAACAGGACTCACTCTTCGAAGAGGTGCCGGCCCACCTCCGAGTCCACAGCACTGAGCGGGTCATCCAGGAGGTAGATATCTGCATCCTGGTACACTGCTCTAAAAATACACATACGTGGAGGTTATCTCTGTCACTGGCGCCAGAGAGGAAGGTGCACTGCTGTATTATTACCAGCACACCTTGCCAAGCTGACCCTTGCTTTCTGTCCTCCACTGAGGTTGGCCCCTCGGTCCCCGACCAGCGCCAAGTCACCACCTGGCAACAGGTCCATGTCCTAAGCAGGGTCCAAATGTAACATGATGTACCAGATATTCATATTTACACTGAACTCAATACGAGCCAGATGAGATCAAACTTTGCCTCAACTACACAATGCAGCAGGGCATGTGATAATGGAGAACATGATCCAAAGTGATTCTCACTCTCTTCAGGGCGCAGGCTCTCAGGACTCTGTCATACTTCTTGGGGTCGAGCGCCTTGCCAAAAAGGATGTTGCTTCGAATTGTACCAGGTAAAATCCAGGGTTGCTGAGATGTGTACGTCAGCTCTCCTTTGACTTTCACCACACCACTTTCATGACTCAGCTCTCCCAGTATGGCGCTGAGGAGCGAGGACTGACATGCACGAACAAAAATTAAGATTTAAATGACAATTTTGACTTTTTGAAATAACTTTCCGGTATGTTAAATGAGAAGATCAATACTACTGGAACTCAGTATCAAACTGGAAATGGTAGTTTGTGTTTCCGTATGAATTAAACAAACTTACAACAGCTTTAGTGCCAGGTTGGCTGCTATAAAATTGGCAGTAGATACAATTCAATTTCAGTATTTTGAGTTACTTTACATGTATGTGTGTGGCTGAACCTGAGACTAGAGAACAGCTCTGACCTTTCCCGCTCCAACAGGTCCAATAATAGCCAGGAGCTGCTCGTGTCTCACTGTGAAAGACATGTTCTGTAAAGTTGGAGTTTCGAGATTCTGGAAAAAAATAAAAAAATAAAATAAATGAGCTGGAACATCAGTATGTAGTGACTTAGTCAGTTAATGTTGGGTTTACTTGAGAGGGTAAATGCCAATTCTTGGCCCACAGATTCCTAAACTACGCAGAGGGAAAAGCTGTTTAGGTGTTTAGCAACGGATCCAACCTAATCCTAACCCTCTAACCCGACTAAAACATACCAACCAATTAGTGGTGCTCAGTCCGGATATGCAGGACCAGCAATGGCATTCAGAACTCAACACCACAAATTTGTGGTCTCCTCAATTTTAATGCTCAAGGCACATAAAGACTGCATGTGATGCTTATTGACAGCAAGATTACAGGGAGAGACACGTTTCCCACAATGTTTCTCACCTTATCCCAGTGGCATATTAAGTCCTGAATTTTCACCATACAGTCCTTCTTCTCTGCCACAGGAAGTCCCAGATGGTGAGGAGCAACTTCATCCAGCAGCAGAAATGTCTTCGAAGAATAGTAAATTTAAAGTTTCAGTTTTTCAAAAAAAAAATAATCAACACACACTGGTTGTAAATGAAGCCTCTGTGTTGGATGTATTTACTTTAATCCTTCGGATGCTGATGAGAGACTCGGAGACCTTCTCTATGGCAAACGGAAAAAAGAGCGTGATGGTGAGTCTGACAGCCCCGTAGAGGGAAACAGCCATAAACACTTTGCTAGCAGACAGCTTGTTTCCCGTCAGTACGTAAACACAGACGGTGATGAAGATGATGATCTTGCTGGCCACGAAAAAAGACGCCATGTTCAGGGCACGCAGATATGAGCTTTTCATGATCTTGGAGATTTCCATCCTGCACAAAACAAAACATGTTGTGAGTAAATGCGGTTTTATCCCTTTCATTTTTGTAATCTCCTCATTTGAACTCCATTAACTATTTGTGAACTGTTTTCAGCTTAGTTTTTGTAGAAAGTAAGGCATCAGAGTTTATAACAAGTAGTCATGAAGAAGAACTGCTGAATCTGCACAAAACTAGATCTACTGTACCTCCTGACCTCGTCCACCAGAGCAGCGAAAGGCTTCTCCCACCCATACATCTTTATAACTCGGATCCCAGAAATAACTTCATTCATTGTGCGAATTCTGTCATCCGTCAACACCGCTGTTTCAGCCCTAAAACAGAAGACACAAATTGCAGCAATGAAAGCAGCAAGGCCACGGAAAAGTAGAAAACATTTCATTAATACGGAAAACAGATGTATTTACTCTTGATAAGTCTGACAAAAGATTACAAACCTGAGACTTGAGAACAAATGTCCAAACATGGTCTGCACTGGCATCAGAATGAAAAAGACAGCCATCCCGGCAAGACATGATGGGCCGATCGAATACATCAACAATAATATCACAGTAACTGCTTGTAGAGGACCAATCCACAAAAAGTGCAAGTACAAAGTTACCTGTAAAAAGTGATGAAGAAAAATATCATAAAGTCTGTATGTGTGCGTAAGTCAAAAGTAAAATATTCATTTAAAAATCGTGCCAGTTTATTAGTGTTACAACCCTGTAATAAATCCTGCCTTCACTATGGTTTTGACTTTTGTGTTTTTGTTTTTACTTTCTTTGATGTAACTGTGGTGGACAAAATAATAGAAACAATGGTCAGAATAATGCCATTCATTTTAACACCGCCGCTCACAACAGCCTTTAGAATGATCATAACCATTCAATCAATACCTCTCTGAAATGGCTCCGACAAAAAGTAAACACAATATCCTCAAAGAAGAATTCAAACTAGAAAATTGAGTGTAAATAGCTACCTCATCAAATTTGTTGACATCATTGGATAAGAGGTTCACAACCTGTCCTGTGGTCGTTTTGGCCATCGCTGAGCTGTTTAGAGAAAGAGCCTTCGCAGAACAAAGGTATTAAATCAAGTTAACCTGACGGAACCAAATTAACACGCTCAACAGGGTCATACAAACTACAGCGATGTGACAGATCCAAACATCTGTGCTTTTATAAACACAGGCGTGTCATAGCGACGGACCTTCCGATAGATCATGTGGCACATGGCCACACGAATCTTCATGCCTGCTCGTTGGACGTGGTAGAAGTACAGGTGATGAAGCACAGTCAGGCCGACGGTGGACAGCGAGATGCCTGCGGCGTAGCTGTAAGCCTCGTAGACTGCGACTTGGTTCTCAGGGTCGTGACTCTCAAAGTATTCAATCAACTTCCCAAGAAGCAAGGGCTGAATGACTTTGATAACTTCCTAATAGAAAAAGGAACGCAAAGCAGAGCGGCATTAAATCAAAACGTACTTTATAATGCAACATTGGAAACTGTAGACGTGTAGCTTTGCTGTGCGACTGTACTGTACCTCTATAAAGATGTATATCCCAATGAATAGGTAGGACTTCCAGTAGCACTGAACAAGAGCTTTGCTAAGTTTAGGCGGCCGCAGATCTTTTGCTGCCTGTTGAACTTCTTTATTCCAGTACCTTCAAAAGCATGTAAAAAGAAAAAGTCACTGTTACACCAAGTTAGGAAGCTTTTTAGTAATAAATGATACTCACAGTAATGCTGGTGATTCTCAGGAAGACAATAAAATCTACTGAATGTTTCTCCAATGTTTCTCCTGGATGTTAACTAACGTGTGATCTACGGTATCAAATGCTTTGGTTTGCTCCACAAACAAAGGAACACACACATCGAATTTTCTACACAATAGAATATTCTAATGAGTTAGTCTGATATTTATACGACTGTAGCACAATGGGAAAGGTCTATTTTGGGCTCCACTCGGTATTAGCAATTCTGATGCCATCAAACCAGATGAGAGTATCACCTGCTCTTAAACAGAAATTGCCACAAACGGAAACACTTCATTCCTCAGCTGTGACTTTATATCCTGTCCATGGAAATCTCACAAGCCAGGAGAGGGACTGACCACGTAGATATACAGTATATATAAATGAGTTCGTGGCAACAAAAGGCAAGGCAAGTTCCTTGGTAATATACATCACCTTTCAATACTCAAACTGAACACACTTTGCCTGCAAAGCCAAGGTCTCCTGAAAGGGGGAACTCCTACAAGAGTCAGTATGACCAGTGTGGGGGAGGAGCCTGCCTGCATGTGGGAGTTTGAGAAGTACTGTCTATATATAGGTGGGCCCACTTCCAAGAACATTGTCCACATTGACACCAAACTCTTAGAAAGGGGGCAGGCCTCCCCCCCCTTCCCTCCCATAAGCAGGCTGAAAGGTGCCAAGCAGCGGAGGGGTCATTCGAGGGTCTGTTGTTGGCAACTTATACACTTGGATCTTCTCACAGTGGAAAAGGGAGTGATTCCGATACTACTGCTGCTGATTATGACTGTACAGCTCTGGCTGTTGTATATAGTAGTGTAGGGTACTCTGCCTTGGGGGAAGTAGTCCCTAACCATATACTGTTAAACTGGCAATGACTAGAAACCCTGATGTGGCATGGATGCCAAGAATGTCCTCTATGATCTAAATCGGAGTCACTTGTTGTTGGTTGACATCTCTGCTCGTCATGCGTCCAGAACACATGCTTGGCAAGTAAGAGCCTCACTATAATATGTTAAAATGTGTTATTGTGGGTCTGACCACGCTCTATTTGAGATCGCTTCCAGTAGTTGCATCCTAATCGGCGTAGACATCGAGTTATTTTGAAACTATTGGAGGAGCCTTCAATCAATCAGCGTTGACCAGCACGTAGCATACGTTGCTCAAACAGGTTTTCCAGACTATAATCACAGCAAAGACTGAGGCTGTGAGCAATAGTTGGACAGAGCCAGGCTCGTCAAATGTAGCTGGTTTGTTCAGTTTATATACCAAAATAAAATCAAAAAGGTGAGATGGACCATTTTCAAAATCACTATCATTAAAGCAGATGCCAATAACAGACAGAAGGTGTTTTTTGCTCATCCTCTCGAAAACCTCTGAAATAAAAGATAACATCAGCAGGGAAATGGGAGAGTCAAGTTATGGAGAGCTAAAGGGTCCTGAATGGCCAGAAAGGTTGCATTCACATTATACATGTAAATAATATTTCATGTATATTTTCAGAATAGCAAAGTGTTTCACAAATAGCCTTATAAAACGCAAGTATAAACAACAAAGACTAACTGAGTATAGGAGCAGTTCAAACAAGACAAGAATAAGAGAACAACCTGTTGTGCAATTTGTGATGGAGTTTGAAGGGACACAATGATGGTCGATAAGCCCACAGCTGTGGTGAATGTGGATCTGATCCAGTGTTTATGACCCTGCTGCTGGTTCATGTTGCTCAGATTAATATTAAAAGGTTGAAGTTTTATCAAATCCAGAGTTCAATGGTTTGTATAGTTTGACCTTTTGGATAATAACTGTAAAGATCTATTCAATTCAATGCAATTTATAAAATAATTCAAAAATTAAACTAAATCAATAAAAGACACTCTCATCACTCACCACTGTAGTTCCTCTCCAAGTCGATCAGATGCGTCCTCTGGGAGAACTTTGTACATGTCATCTTCTTCCAACTTCTTCTTGTACCCGACTTTGAACAAGGGGTTCAGCCAACTACAGAAAATGTAAACGAAAGTACAATCAGTAGAAAACAATAGTTACAGAAATGGCACTTTATTTAAAAGGAGTTACTTTTTACCGTATAAGTCAGAGGTACACAGAGATAAAACTGTGAAATGTTATTTCAATAGAAATAAACAAATCTGAAAAATATGATCTTGACATAAACGATGAAAATTGGTTTAGAAGATTGATGATCATAGAGCGTTAAAATCCCAAAGGAGACAGAAAATGACATGACATTGCTCGATTTTAAATGAATACACTTAAAAGCTACTTGTTACACAAAATTCAATGAAAGGATTTATTAGAAAGATGTTTCACTTTTACTTCTTTGATTAATTTAGTTTCTAATACTAGTTTCACTGAAATATAAACTAATATTACTTCTGGAGTACTGCTACTTTTACTTTACTGCACTCTTTGTTGTATTATTATTATTATTATTATTTTTCCAAAGAGCCTGAGCTCTCCCCTTCGTGCCAGAACATGGTGGTTTATGTTTATGCACGGACGGATGCTCTGCAGCTATCACATCCAGGGACAGGCTGCTCTCGAGTAGCGTCCACAAACTGTCACACAGGAGAGCTCTCCATTCAATTAATGTCACACAAAGCTGTCAGTGTGAGGCCGGTTTTTCTTACCAGAAGAAAATCTTGGAGAGAAGATTAGCTGAAGCCGACGGATTATCCTTCCCCTCCTTCCGCAGAGGTTCCATGCCCCCCCCCCCCAACAGTCAAAGCAACCTGAAGACTTTCTCTGCGGCCTGTGTGGCAGAGGGATATCGATAAACACTGAAGAGGAGGAGACACTGAGAGAACAGCTGCGGTAAAGTCGAATGTCTGTCAATATTACACCTACCGACATTCAGCACAGGATTACTACAGGAGGCTGACAGCCGGCTCGGCTGCGCAGCACCGCCCACCGCGTCGGGATTGGCTGACGCAAGTCTCCATCAAACGCCCTCGTGTCATCAACTCCCCTATCGACCCCGCAGCGGTGCAAGTGTAACTTTACCATATACTTATTGTATATTAAATACTTTTAATTTATTCCCCGATTGTTGCCTAAACAATCCCTAATATGCAGCCTTTAAACATTTCTGTTTAAGGTGGCGATTATCTGTAATACTTAATATCAGTAATAGAGTGCAAATGATAAATGTCAGATGACAATTACGGAGTATTGATTTATTTACTATGTCATCTCAAAGCCTCGTATTGATCTGCTACCATTTGTGCTGGTAATAGTAGTCTCAGTAGACAGAAATCAGGCTTTTATTGTGAAACATTTTCAGGAGTGTGTTGTGACTGAAATCAGACAATCACACTTTAGATGTTTTGTCAGTGACACCCTTTGGGAATTGCACGATTCTCTTGTTGACTTTATTAGATTAAAGATAAAATAATCTAGGCAACATCACTGACTATTGGAGCTCATGTAAACTTCCATCCACATGAATTACACAACCTTAAATCTTAACAGCGCGCTTCACCTGGAACAAAAGTATGATAAGCTCATAAAATATATGGATAAAAATTAAATTAGTGATTTCCAACCATTCTGACTCAAGTTACAAAAGAACAGTGTCTAGTTGGGCCCGCTGTCACAGAAGTCTAAACATTGTTAGTCACTGATTTCCCCTCTAAACATTTCACAAGGTTTTACTTAAATAGCTGTAACTATCCTAAGTTTTACAACAAAATAAAAAGTTAGAGAATTTTTTTCAAATAAACTTGCAAAAGAATTTTTCTTACAACCCTTTGATTTATTTGGTGCCCTTCTGTAAGGGGCCAACCACAAGTTTGGGAACCACTTTGATAGCTCGCTGTTTACAAAGTAGTTAAACCTGAATCAATGAGCCAGGATTAACAATGTGAAGAAGTCAAATAAGTATATCAATACAAGTTATATCATTCACAGCAGGGCAGAATGAGTAGTGAAGTCAAGATCTGAGTCCTTCTTCGACTGGAGATCAGCTTCTGTCCAAAATATTTTTGAAATAAATGTGATGATATCTTTTTTTTGTAAAATAAAAGAATGACTGATTCCTCCCCAAAAATCAACACTTTTCAAGGCATCATCCGTTTATTTAAATGTCTACTGTTGCATGGACACATTTAACCAAATTCAGGTCATAATGGAAAATGTAATACATGTGTTAGTCTTTCAATGAGGGAATATAGTGACACCTAAAGGTCAGTTCTCTTCTCAACCTGCCCACAAGACAGCTTGCATTGTATCTCAAATAAATAAAACCTACAACCTCAAACAAAGTGAATGGAAACCCATTTTAGCCACAAGACATGTAATTTAGTCTCAAACAGTTTTTCTTCCAAAGGATTAGTTTCTGTACTGATCTCTCACATCTCTGTAAGATGATGTAAGGACATCTTGGAAAGAAAATGAGTGGTATCTTCTGTTATTGCTGAGGTCATCAGGTCATCTTTGATCATCTGTTGAGGCTAGAGGAGAGATTATCTCTGAATAATTTATGAATATGATTTAGCATTTGTTTCAAGAGAAACGTATTACCTGTATGAAGTCATTGGGTAAACATTGTCATGGTTACCTCCATTCAGCATGTTCACCAGCAGATTTATAAAATGTTTATCAGCAGGATAATTCAGTATTGATGAGTATCTAAGTCACTTTAATCTTTATTTTCAGGAGAGAACAGGTAACATGGAAAACAACATACATGTTCACATGTGAGCTGGCACTCATGAGTCATGCAGTTTCTGAGTATCGTGGGCAGAAATAGATGAACCAGTAACTGGACTTTGCCACATTGTCTCCTGTTTTTAGGATTACTGATTACTCCTTTATTATTTTTTTGCGTTAATATGAGACTTGATGTTATTTGCAGGTGAAAACGTGAACAAACAAACTGACTATTTCCCATAATCCCCTTCCAAAATGTAATACCTAACTTCCAGCGGATGTTTCCTTTACTATTTCACTTTGAGACAACAGTGTCCAACCCTCTCCACTAGATACGGAGACAAGATTTCTTGTCTGTTAATTATTTAAGTGAAACACATGTTAACAGTGTAATTTACCCGCCTGAAGAGATTTTATTTCTTCTCGTTTCTTGAATCTGCAATCTCTTGAATCTTGAATCTCTTAAACCACCAAATGACAGTTTTGCAGATTCTGGCTTTTGTCAGCGGCCTGGCCGGGCTGGGCGCCATTATGGGGGCCACCGTGTCCAATGAATGGAGGGCCACCAGCCGGGCATCCTCAGTCATCACAGCAACCTGGGTGCTCCAGGGTCTGTGGAAGAACTGTGCTGGAAATGCTATTGGAGCTCTGCACTGCAGACCACATCATTCAATCCTTCAGATGGAAGGTAAGCGCATTAGGTCATTGTTTCACTGCTGCCACATACGTGTGTCTGTTTACCTCAAATTAAATACTGAGTACATTGTGTTTGTACATCGATTTTAAGATAATGTGTTGTGTGTGTAAATTGAAGGCGCTTTATGAAATGTTCATAATGGTGTAATAATACAGTGTAAAAAAAATTTGATAAACACTAAAACATAAATGTGTGTCCTTGGGTTAAAAACTATACATAAGGAATCAAGCTGCTCCCCAAATTATTTTAAAATTCAGAGTTTACAGAATAAATATAGTTCAAAACTTTGGAGGTTATAGACAGCGAAATTTTATTTAAGTTCAATTAGTAATCCTGAATGATGCAAAGAGATGTAAATCTCAGGGGATAATTGCCAAACTGAGAAAAAGAGTGTCTTTGTTTGAAAGTTTGTGCGAGAGGTCATCTTGTCGAATATCATATTATGACATTTTGTCACTCACAAATAGCATCCATTTTATATTTTTTTAAATAACAGAAACTATACCTGAATATATACCTATACCTAAAATAAGCACTGAAAAAATAATCAAATAATCAAAGCGTTTAATGAAATTCATTTCTGTTACAGATTATTTCTGGTGTCTTAACTGTGGCAAATGTTTAATCTTCTGTCAGAAATGGCAAACTGGGAGCGTCCAAGCTGAGAGACAGTAAATCAAACCATTTAGGCAGAAACACAAGGAGCCAGTGAAACAGAAAAGTACACTTCATCTCCAAAATCAACTTCAAATCATCTGATGATAGTTTGTGAGAATCCATTTATATTTGATGTGGGTGATGATAAAATTATACTGACTTCCATTTTCTGAAAAAAACAATGATGAGGTAAAAAGTGTGATCTCTATAAATTTCCCTGACATTCGATCTTATCAATTTCTTTGTACAATTGTGTGCAAATGTTTGGGCACCCTTTGTTGATTTTTGAAGTGAAAATATACAAAAACAACACATGCAGCAAACACTCTTTGAAAAATAATTCAGTTTGGTGTTCTGAGATGATTTTAGACTGTGCTGAATTGGTACAGTATGTTCGGACACACCTACCTATTGAAGATGATGACCTCATGAAGCTGATTAAAATGATGCAAATAGTGTGCAAAGTTGTCATCAAGGCAAACAGTGGCTACTTTGAGGATATCTAAAATATAAAACCTATTTGCATTTTATGTTTTTTTTTTTCCGTTGTTGTTGTTGTTGTTGTTGTTGTCTATATAAATCCATATTTTTTCATGGTTTTTGTTGTCTTCAATGTTGTTTTACAGTGTAGAAAATAGAAAAAACATGAAAAATCCTGTGTCTAGTCATCAGACAGTAAAGATTCCTTCAGTTTAGAGTCTAAACTGTGATGACTGTAGTCTAAACTTTAGACCGTGTTTGTGTATCAGTCAGTCGTGCACCACCACTCCCGTGTCAGCTAAACCTTCCAGAAGCTTTTTGCAGTCTTATGGTGGCTTTGCTTCTTTCTGCTTGGCACACATGCAGTTTTATCTAAAAAAAATAATAATTATTGGCCCAGATTTTGTCTTCATTTCCACAGTTCCTCTTAAGTGCCATTTAATGACAGTTTGATGTCCTTTTATAGCCCTCCTTTATTTTGTCAGAATCAGTTCGTTCCATTTTCAGATCCTCAAGCTGTCGCCCAGACGAGCCCAAGGTTGTTTAACAACAACACGTTTATCAAGCAATTTATTGGCTAAAGTTATAGGACCTAAACATTGGCAGTTTTGTTTTTTATAATAATTTTTTTCAATAAAAATGATAATTTTTAATGTGTGTTTGAAGCAGAGTTGTATTTATTTTTTTCCAATTCAAGAATCAGCTAAATTTGTAATGTTCCCAAGGGTGTCCACATTTCTGCATGCAACTATATGCTGTAGTCCTAATTATCTTAACCAGTGGGCGACAGGGTGGTTTGAGATTGTCAGCGCCATCTGGTGGTGGTAGTGACTTTACCTGCAGTGTGCAGCCACCAGATGGGGCTCAAATTCATATTCCAATAACTTTGTGATTTCATTGTTGGTTGTTAATTTCCCTTGTTTGCCTCAAGCAGTGACATCCTGATCTTTTTTTTTGTATTTATTCTTCTCTAAACACATTTCCTCCGGTTGCCAAGACATCAGTGACGTGTTGTCATCTAAACTGGATATTTTAAGTCCATGTGGAAGTTGAAGCACTTTTGTTCTGTATGAATTATAGGTGCCAGTGCAAGGTGGCAGATAGATGGTGACATTTTATTCTCTCTCAAATGTTTTGTATTGGCAGTTTCTCATGTCAGCTTTAGACTAATCATGCAGGGAGCAGAATTCAAAGACCTAAAGAGAGCAACAAAAATAGCTTGACCTCAAATAAATATTACTTATGCAAAACTTAAAATGGTCATTTTTCCTTTTTTTTCAGTTTATATTGACTTTACATTATAGACTAATCACAATTTACTGTCAGCCCCCACTTGCCCCAAATAGCCACATAATATTCTGTAATGTTATGTTTAAGTTAACTTACTCATCAGTTACAATTGTTATAACACTGAAAAAAAAAAAAAAAAAAACCTTTCACAGGTTAATACATTAATAATTAAACACTTCAAAATAAATTCTGAGTTTAATCCAGAGATGCAATTATTTTTACCGGAGCAAAAATGCTGCTGTCAATGATATTTTTTTCCCCCTCTACATTAGAACTACTTTTACTTTACTTTTAAAGTACACACAATTACCCATCCACTATGAAAGCAAAGAGTTGCGTGTGTAGTGGCATCATCACAGCACCTTTCAACCTCCGGTGTCTGAGTCACAGTGACGTTTGGGGGGAGGAGTGGGGAGGAGGGGGGGGGGTGTTGAAAACGCTTTAATAGACTGTTGGCCATTTAGGACCAAACTCCTCCCTACCGAATATAACAGTCCACAACATATTAACTATCAATCACAGCCATTGAACCTACTGCTACAACCTAGAAGTTTTACCAGCCAGGGAACCATTAATCAGCTTGAAGTCCCACCAGTTTAATTAGCAGCCTCGGTGGTGTGGACGAGTCTTCTCTGCAGCATGAGCAGCATGATTCAGGAGATTTTAGCCTTCGTTTTATCCACCTCGGGTTGGGTGCTGGTGTCTTCCACGTTGCCGACGGACTACTGGAAGGTGTCCTCACTTGATGGGACAGTCATTACCACGGCTACCTACTGGTCCAACCTGTGGAAGACCTGTGTCACTGATTCAACAGGAGTTTCCAACTGCAAAGACTTTGCCTCGATGCTGGCACTGGACGGTCAGAGCTGTTCCGTTTTCATCAGATGATCTATCTTTGACTGTACCTGTTTTGTTTTTTTAACTTTGTTAAGCCATCATTTGAACATGTTAACTTGATTTTTCTGTGTGTATGTGTTTGATTCTCAGTTCATGAGTAAGTGGTTACATCTGGAGAGGGTGTAAATGTTCTTTTAACCTACTTTTCTATGTTTAGCACTGATTTATCATCCTGGTCTTGGTGCCTCAAAATATCAAAACTTTTTCTGTTAGTTTTGCTGGAAAATTCAGGTTAAAGCTCATTGCTACTTAAGACTAATAAATATGATGAAGCCTAATGCAGGTGACCAAAGAACAATTCATTTACCTGCCAATGTGTCAATGTTTAGCCATAGTTCTTTGAGCTCGAAAGCCATAAAGGAAATTTACTGGGAACATCGGGCAGTTTTGACCACGGCTGACTAGTTTCAGGAGTTAACTTTGAAGGTGATATTTGCTTCAAATTCGCATCTCAATGGCAGGTTTCATATTGACACAGTCACCACCTTTACCACAAAGTGCCTAACAGCAATTAAAGTCACTTGTGCCAAATTGTATTTCTTGCTTGATGTGTAAATTGGCCCCAAGGTCAATAACTCATTGACCTTATGCGCAGCTGTGTGACAGAATGCAAAACCACCTAAACGAAGCATAGGACAGAAAACTCTTGATTTCATAGGTTGTAAGTTGTTTTCTGATTCATGTTTTCAGGTTACATCCAAGCTTGCAGAGGTCTGATGATTTCAGCCGTCTGTCTGGGTTTTTTTGGTTCTGTATTTGCCCTGGTCGGAATGAAATGCACCAAAATTGGAGGGACTGAAAAAAATAAAGCCAGGATGGCCTGCGTTGCTGGTGTAATTTTCATTTTTAGTGGTAAGTATACATGAACTTTTCGTTTAATAGCATTTCTATTGATTTAATCTAATTACTTTTCTTGTTTTTTTTCCCAGGCCTCTGCTCACTGTCAGCGTGTTCCCTTTATGCACACCGGATAACGTCAGAGTTTTTTGACCCAATGTTTGTGGCGCAAAAGTGAGGAGCACATTTGATCTGTAGTGTTTTAATTTAATTTAATTTAGCAACATTACCTTGAAGTACTATTGTTTGTCTCTAGGTACGAGCTGGGAGCTGCTCTCTTTATCGGCTGGGCAGGTTCTGTCCTCTGTATTCTGGGAGGCAGCATATTCTGCTTCTCAATTGCAGATACTTTTACCAAAACGTAAGTATAAGTAACACAAACTGTGTTTACAACGTTTTACATTGAAAACATATCATTTAATAAGTACGACCCCAAAGGTCTTTGGCGCCAGCAGCTTTTTACAGCCCACAGCTACGTTTTATGCAACCTCTAGCGCTTGATGATGTCTATATGATGGGAATTTTACTTCGTTATAATGTTGTTTGGGAATTCAGGGACTCAGTGCGGTTGGCATTTAAGCCACAGAGGCTCACAAATTTGGCAAACTAGTCCGCGGGTAACATAATGCAGTTTTTCTACTAAAACATCAGTTTTTAGCCAATGTGGACCTGAGCGACTCCATTTCTATGGAATTTTTAAAAGAAACATTAAGAAATATCTTTTTAGCCTGACTTTTAATTGAGGGTTTTGCTGTTCAATCTTTGTTTGAACATTGAATTGTTTTTTCTTTATTGCTGTTATTGCATTTTTTTTAATTTTTTTTTTGTATCTTGCTCTGGGAAGAACTTGATGATGCTCTGTTGTATAAAAGGTGATATACAAATGAAAACTGAGGGTTTTTCTTCATGACAGAGGGAATAAATGAGGCCATTGAGAACATTTTGCTCAGACAAAATATTTGATGTAGATACACTCTATTCGACTATATTGACTTGCCATCCAATGATAAATGAACTTCTACAGCCTCAGACGTTTCTGAAAACATCAGCAACAACAACACAACTCGTGAACTCTGAGCTTTCAAAAAAATGTATAGATCTGAGATAGTGAATTCAGATGGACTTAAATACGACCCCATTTGAAGGCAGCATGTGAAGCATTGGGTGGATGGGTCAATACAAACCCAGATTTAGGCGTTCACTTCCCATTTCCAACCACAAGTCAGGAGTATTTTTTAAAACCGTGTTTACTGTTGCCATGGTGACAATAAGGCATTAGTAACTGTAACACACAACATGGTTCAAGTCATCATTTTTACCCAAACCATTATCTTTCCCAAAACTAACCAAGTGTTTTTTGGGGTTTTTTTTGTGCCTCTACCTCGAAAAAAAAAAAAAAAAAAAAAGCCGCTATATGGTCGTATGGTTCGGAGGACTTGTTTAGATACATTAGCCTTTATAGGTCATCGTACTGTATTCATAAGTTTTGTGTGTGTGAGAAGATTAATTTGTGTTTTTTTTCTCCTTATAGTCACAGTCAGGTGAATTATATCTACGGAGGAGCTGCCTCACGTTCCCATATCTCCTCCCACCCGAGAGGACAGGAAACCTCTGTAAACCAGAGGCCGCCTCCGGACTACAGAAGCTCCTCCAGGACGCAGCACTTTGATAAGAACGCATATGTGTGAAGGATTTGACTTTAAAACACTTTAGTGTACGCCCCTGGTGGGTCTTAAGAGATATACAGTACACTAAGTACAAAAGATACAGCAGACTGTGTTTAAATTGTTTTTTGTCTATCAACAGCAGAATCACCAGTAATTGAGTTTCAAATATTTACATGTTTCTTCCAGATGTATGACTTTAAAGTTTTCTGAAACAGTTTACTCTCTGAACTTGGGGAATATATATTTACTATGCAGCAAACATTTTCTATATTTAATAGTTTTATGTACTACTCAGCATTGAATGTTCAGATAATTAAACACCAAAATCAAAAACACTTGGTCCAAAATGGACCCCTCTAATCAAATGTCTGCACCACTTTCTATTTTTTTGTATCTGTAAATGACAATATACTTTGCGTGTTATACTGTATTTTGTAAGACATTGGTTTGGTTGGTTGTATCTTTAAGGTGTGCGTGTTGTTAATCTGTAATGACAATATTTAAAATGGTGTCCGGCAGTCATTTTATCTTGTTTAACATGACATAACCATTAACTACTTTTGTAATGTCCAAACTCCAAGAGGGTATAATTTTTTTTTTTTTAAAAGCACAGTGAAATGTGTTGTCAATAATGACTCGTCTCAGTTTCTTAGCATACAACGTTAACAAAGTGAATTAATAAAGTTTAGTTCCAACAGATTGTGTTATGTATTTTGTGTGTTTTGTTGGTGGATGATGTCATATCTGCTCCTCAGTGATTCTCCAGCATGTCTGCAGAGGGCAGCAATTATAATATGTTAGTACGGTAGGCCAAAAGATCTGAGGTGATTGCATCATGGAATTTGTTGCAAGTACTAATATATTTCTGATAAGGATGTGTCTAGCTGAAAAGGTAGATAGAGGTGGTGTTAAATATCTGAAGCAGCAGGCACACTCCTCAAAGTTGACAGTAAACACTTCATACAATGGCACACAACCCTCATCAACAATAAAGGCACACGGCGCAGACTCCCCGTGATCCCGTCCACTGTTTGACATGAAACGAGAGATTCTGTCCGAGTTGCTCGTCCTGCTGGAGTGGACGTGAAGCCCGAGGGGATTTTTGTTCCGAGCAACTCAGCAGACTTTTTGATTTTCAGCAATGAGGAAACGTCTGATTCAAATATCTGGTTTCCTGATTTCAACGCTGGGATGGCTGTTTGTGCTGTGCACCATGGCAATGGACTTTTGGAGGATCACCCAACTCGGAGGACAAGGAGGCTCCTTCATCATCAAGGTGGCCTGGTACTGGTCCAACCTGTGGAAGGACTGTTTTACTGATTCCACAGCTGTCACCAACTGCAGAGACTTCCCAGTGCTCTGGAGTGTAACCGGTATGTTGCATATACCTCAGCAATAATGTCTGTATACTACATAATAAGCTTTGTAATACTGCTTCAGTTATTCTTTCACTCTGAACACAAGTTCTGCAGTCCTGTTGATTAACGTTGATTAACATGGTGCAGTTATAGACAGTTCACAGTGAAATCAGTGCTTAAAGTGAGACTGTGGGACACTTGAAAGAAGAAGCTACATCATTTTTGTCTTTGAAATGAAACAGTTGAATTCATTAGCAATACAATGCAATTGGTTAAGTTTTATTTCCAATAATTTCAGAGGTTTTGTAACCACAGCGTGTTTTTTTTTGGACTGATATAACTGGTAGCTTTTGGTTGCTAATGTTGGCTAACCTTACATTGTATACTTAAGTCTCCGTTTGTATAACCTCTTTCTTAACTGAATTTAAATTGAAATGTATTTAAATTACCTCTTTGGGTGTCTTTCACAGAGGTGAGGCCTCTTTTCTGTCTGAAAGAAATGTAATATTGCCCTGAAACATTTGTTGTTGTTGTTTTGTTGAATTATTTCTCATTTTATCCATCCTGAACTCTTCTTCTTTCTCCTGAAAATCAGCTTACGTCCAGGGAGTGAGGGGATTGCTGATGTGCGGGTTAACTCTTGGATTCTTCGGTGCAGTGCTTTGCTTTGTTGGGATGGAGTGTACTTACATTGGCGGAGCTGATAAAACGAAGGACAAACTGCTCTTTGCCGGAGCAGTGTTTCATTTTGCTGGCGGTGAGTACAGGGCACGAGGTGCAGTTTGTCTTTGTAAATGACGGAAATGTTTTGCCCTCATTTATTTCTTTGTTTCAATGACACTTCTGGACGCAGGCGTGTCAGATATCGCGGCCTACTGCTTGTACATCAACAGGATCGCCAGAACGAGCTTTTCTAACACTTTAGCACCAGGAGTCTTAAGGTAAATTGTTTTAATGATCTATGTTACTTTTTAGTTTAAAGTAAAATACAAAATAATTGTATTTAAATTATATTATGGATTTTTTTTTCTTACACTTATTTCAGGTATGATTTAGGAACTCCCATATTTCTGGGGTTGGTGGGAAGCTTCTTCATCCTGTTGGGAGCCGTGTTTTACGCTGTGACAGTCTTCCAAGTAATCTGCCCTGAAAGGTATGTAAGCCATACATTCACTGTACATCCTTATTTCTGGGCCAAGTGAGGTCATACCACATTATTACGCAATGTCAATGCTTTGGTCCTACAGTAAAGTGGTGGAAGTCTACGGAGAACACACATACATGGCCCCGGTCTCCAGAGAAAGAACCCTGTACAATGGATACTACAGATCCTCCAGGCAGTACCGATCTTATTATGGCTCAGGACGATCCGGCAGCTCCAACCTATCAAAGCTCTCTCAAACAACACCAACAAAAAAGTCAGAAAGAGATGCATTTGTGTAGTAGGTTAATTATTTTTTTTATTGTTTTGTTCACAGGCTGTAGTTCTATTTTAACAAACTGGACATGGTGTCTCTAAATCTAACAATCAGCATAGCTCAAACTGTAGAAAACAGGAACTATTATAATATTGTTTTGGTGTCGTGCCCTTGTCCTGTTTTGATTTGTTTAGTTTTTTTGTCTCATAGGTCACATTCTTCATAAAATATAATCCTGTATATAGTCGTGTTTATTCTTAATATGTTAATGTTATTGTGCTTTAATCAAAGCATGTATTACAGTTAAGAATGTAGCTGGATTATCAATGATGTCCTGTGAATTGATAATAAAAAAATATTTTACTTTTCAATGAGGTTTGTGTCTTTTTAGCTTTTCAGTAAATTAAGTACTGGTGTTACTCAGGGCCGGATTCAGCACCGGGTTTAAACCTTTTACACAAATACATGTCAATTATTCTTCTGTAAGCATCATCATCACTTAAAAAAAAACAAGAATTACCCCCTTGGTGTTTGTACACGATCACCCACATCTCAAGTTTTTGTTTACATCCATGTTTGTCCAGACTCCTGAAATAGCGTGTTCATAAGCATGAGATGAACATGAATCACAGAGACTAGAATTGGACAGATGTTAGGTTACAGCAGATAACTAATTATCTCGGTGTTATTAGTCCTGGATCAATAAAGAAACCTGGTACCTCACAGATATAACTTAACAGACTGATATCACAAGGTAGCTACTCAATGCATATACTAACCATTTAGCCTTTAAAATCAATGAAAACACCCAGAAACCGTTTTCAAATTAAATACAACAGTTTCCCACTTTAATTTAAGGCAAAATTAATCAAATAAAAAAAAGTTATCCAGCTGGGTTAGATAGCAGCAGGCTACAGTCCGTCCACGTGGCTGATCAACTGTATTAACGAGCAGAATACAGGTCACAGAAATATCAAAGTTCGTGTAGAAATTCACTGCTTCTTCTCCAACAGGAAGTTTTACAGATTATCTGGCTGATAATTCAAGATTTAAGAGAATATTATACTTTTCCTGACCACTTTGGCAAAACTACGCCAAGACACCGCTTTTCTCATTAGATTACATTCTGTGATATTGTGTTCAAAAGAACGGGATGGACGGATGGGGTGGACGTGAGGTCACAGTTCTTGACCTCTGATCTTCGATGACGAACATCTATTCAAGTCATCCTTGAGTCCAAGTAAACGATCGTGCCAAATTTGACGGAAGTCCCCACCTGGGACGCATGTATGTATGTACAACCTGAAAACACAATGCTTCTGGCTGCAGCTGTCCTCGGTGTTGATGAAAACTGAATCTAATAAAAATGACTCCTGGGCACCAACAATAAACACATTAACCAAAGGGATCTTTCCAAAACACAGGAAATGCAGTACAAAGCAAAACATGATGATGATGTACACAAACCCAGTTTGTCCTTGTGTGTGTGTGTGTGTGTGTGTGTGTGTGTGTGTGTGTGTGTGTGTGTGTGTGTGTGTGTGTGTGTGTGTGTGTGTGTGTGTGTGTGTGTGTGTGTGTGTGTGTGTGTGTGTGTGTGTGTGTGTGTGTGTTTCCATCTTTATGCAGCAACTGATGAGGATGTTTAGAGCAAACGTGTCTGACAGTTTGAATCTGTTATTTCTTTTTCTGAGGTGGCTGAACGTGAAGGAAAGGAAGGACTGGTGATGTACACGGAGACTGGCTGCTGGATTTTTGTGCGTCTGTATTTGCTTTGTTTTTGCTGCTTTCTATCAATCAGTTCTGTTCTCAGGGGGAATTAACTTCTGCTCGAGTCACCTTCGCTGCAGGGATAAACTACCTTATTGGAGGTAAGACCTGGAGTTGTTTAAATGAAGTCCCATTCAGATACACTATACAATTCATCTTTAAATTAGATGTGTGCGTATTGTTTCAGGGATGGGTTCCATGATTGCTTTTTCCAATTGTGACAACAAAATTCCTGCGAACCACACAAAATATACACAGCTACTCGTACACTGTACGTCCTTATGGTTGCTGGGCCTTCATTTTAAATATCTGTGGTGACGGCATCATGACACTTTTCAACATCCAGAATATTCAGTCCCCATTGGTATGACGTGTACAATATGAGGGGGTGGAAAAAGCTATAATAGACCATTGGCCACCGTTTTGGGCCAAACTCCTCCCTAAACCATAAAACAGTCCACCACACATGAACTGTCAATCACTGCCATAGAAACCTGCTTGTGCACTTCTTTTACCAGCCGGGAAACCGTTTATCAGTTTCAGGTGCCACCAATCTAACTACCAGCCTCAGTGGTGTGGAGGATTCTTCTCTACAGAATGAGCAACCTTTATATAGAGATTTTCGCCTTTGTTTTAACCACTTCAGGGTGGGCGCTGGTATGTTCCACGCTGCCAACGGAAATCTGGAAGATTGCAACACTTGATGGACTAGTCATTACCACAAATGCCTACTGGTCCAACCTGTGGAAAAAAAAAGAAAGAAAAATTGTCTAATCAACCAAAAATTTCACGGACCCCCTGCAGTACCTCCGCGGACCCCCTGTTGAAGACCTCTGCTCCGGGACACATATATGTCCATTATTCTTCTGCCAACATCTTAATTTTCAAAAAACAAAAGTTGCACCATTAGCCTTCTCCTAGTTTCATGTGTGGCACATCTTCAAAATGGACTTCGACAAACTGGTTGAAGTAAAAGCTAAATATTCTACAAAACTGAATCCATTCTGTCACCCTCCGGGTACCAACAACAAAACTCACTGACCACAGCGATCTTTCCAAAACACAAGGAACACCGCATGGCAAAACATGTGATGATGTACACAAACCGAGTTTGTTCTCCTGAGTGCAGGTGTTCAGGTGTTTAGGTTTGGGGCAGCTGAGGAGGAGCTATAGAGCAGGCAGCTCTGGGCAAACAGATGTCCCACAGTTGGTGTTTGGGAGATTTGGACTTGTTACTTCTCTGTCCAGCGGCTGAACTCGAAGGCAAGCATGGGTTACAGGACTGTGGTGATGTACATGGAGATCGGTTGCTTTGTGGTCTGCGTGTCTGGATGGATCCTCGTCTGCTCCACGATGCCAACAGAGATCTGGACTTGGTCTGAAGTCGACAGCATAGTCCTGACAACGTCAAACTACTTCTCCAACCTGTGGAAGGATTGTGTATCTGATTCAACAGGAGTGTCTGACTGCAAAGGAATTCCGTCAATGCTCGCACTGAACTGTAAGTAAGATGAATTTCAGAAAAAGGCATATCCACGATTAAAACCAGTGAATTTAGTACCTCAATCTGCACCATCAACTGTGTTGTACATTGTTTCTGCTGCCTCTGGATAGGGGATATTCACATGTGCCGGGCTCTCATCATCATCTCTATTATCCTGGCTTTCTTTGGATCAGTTTTGGTCTTGGTGGGAATGAAGTGCACTAAGATTGGGGGGTCAGAGTTTGCTAATGCAAGAGTAACCTTTGCAGGAGGGATGAACTACCTTATAGGAGGTAAGAGCCGGAGTTGTTTGAATGATGTCACATTGCAATAAACTGTATGATTATTTATTTAGATAAATGTGTGCTCATTGTTTCAGGAATGTGCTCCATGGTTGCTTTCTCATATTACGGAAACAGAATTAGATCAGAATTTCAAGACCCGCTCTTCAAAGCTCAGAAGTACGTCAAATGTAGGCTCTTAAATATACAACAAATCTGCCTTTTTATTGGATCAACATTGCTCTCATTATTCTGTGCAGAAGGAACTGCACTTTTATAAATACTTAAAAAAAAAAATCTATTGGCAGGTTTGAAATAGGCGTTGGTGTCTTCATCGGCTGGGCAGGCTCCACCTTACTTGTTGTTGGAGGCCTTATTTACAGCATCTTTGCAGGAAGGGAAGGCTGTCACTCAAGGTAAACTGCTGCTCGTGTATCATGTTTTTTTTTCACCAGCATTTTTTCCTCCTCAACCCACAGAGAAAAAAATAACTGTATTTTTCTTTAATTGAAACCTCACAGCTCAAAGAGATACCCTGCCTACCAGCTACCAGATGCCTACACAGTTGTTCCAACAAAAAAGAGCCTTGTGTCTTCAGCTGGCACAGATTTTAGCGAGAGCGGGAAATCATGGCGCACCAGTGGCAGCAGAGCCAGCAGCATCTCCACTTTAACCAGCACGACCAAGACGACAGCGACTAATGCATATGTGTGACTCAAAGGTGGAAATTAATTATTTCCAGTGTTTTTGTTCTTCATAATGGGTGGCTTAATTTAATATCTTCATCGTAAGTACTGGAAATCAGCCATTATTTATTATTAATTATTATCAGTCACAGTAATATTGGTAACAACTCAACTTCAAAATGCTTCTTCGAATTGTTTAAATTTGATTTGAAATTAACTGTGACATCATGTTAAAATATAATTTGTGAAATCTTTATATATATATATATTTGTTTTTTATAAACACTGTCATCAAGATGCACCATTTGCACTATGGCCCTCTAGTGACCTTTTCACATTAAATGTTTATTTTGCTGAATGGAAATTAAAAGACAACAAAAATATCAAGTAAATAATTATCTATAAGAACACCATCATGTTTTTTTGTTGTATTGGGGAATATGTTTTTAAATGCAATGCAACCACTTTGTCTGAGCATAATTTTAAAAGTCAAATATTCTCTTGTTCTGATCTGAAGCAAACATGATTGAACTATCTATTAAATTGTACAGTATGTCAAATTGTGTATGTGAAAACAGAACTAATATTGGCAGAAATTATTCTTTAGATTCATAACTTATAGAGCTTGAAACAATGTCAAGTCATTATAAGAAAATAAATTATAATGTTTAATTGTTCCTCCCCGCTTAAAAGTACCATGAAGCATTAGAGAACATTCGCGGTACTAAAATACAACAAGATCTGACTAAATGGTTTGCAGATTTTAAATTCACATTTAATTGTCTATGATCATCAAACATTCAATAAATAAACACTGACTTACTCAAACAAATTGTACAATTGAGGCATTACTGTCATTAACATGTGCATTTTGTGAGGATTTGTAGTGTAAGATATGAGACCTACTACTTTATACAACATCTACTACAAGCCACCTAAAGCTATAATAGATAAAGTTGTAGTTATGTTTCATGTGAAGGTTTTAAATGTAAAGTAACTATCACTTCAGCTGCATGAAACATAAAAATGTCACGTATTTCATAGAGTTTAAGCTACTGAACCGCAGACTTACTTCCACTTACTATACTATCAAACTTAAAATATTGTTTGATAAATGTCAGTGTTGGTATGTCACTCATTCGGTACTTGTGTACAATTTTTAGGGACTTACGTGTTTCCATTTTAATACTTCTTGCATTTCAGACGTAAATATTACACTTTATATTCTATAAATCTAACAATTGTTGTTACTGTTTAGATATTTCATCTTTTCTTTCCCCATTAATCATCTCATGACCCCTCATATTTATATGCTGTTCTGCTGCTTCACTTTTAACAATCTTTTGATATTATTTCTAATAATAAATCAGCCGGAAGGACTAGTTCAGTTCACTACAAGTAAGGTGACAGCTATTTTTTTTTTTTTTTTTTTTTTGTGCTGCCGTGGCTGCACTCCGTTGAGCCAGCAGATGTGGGCGTGGCTTTCCAAACGACGCAGCCAATCACAGCCGCCCACGCCCGGTCAGTTGAGTGTGCTGCTTTAAAGGGGGAGCGATGCAGCACATGGGACGGTGGAGAATTAAGCGAAAAACATTAGTTTAAACAACATCAGCTGAAGTCTGCGGGGACGTGACGACACGGGATACGCGAGATCCGCATGTAATCATGGTTTCCATTGACCATATAGCTCACAAAGTAATTACTTACATCCCGTATGTTCTTGTTTTGATGGATATGAGATATGAAGGTAAGAAGCTGAACCAGCTGTGTTTTTTGTTTTTGTTTTTTTTTTACTATTCGGGTTAATGGTAGCTGCCTAACCAGCTGTTTAACGACGCCGTTAACGTGAACTTCTTCGATCACCTGTTCCGGTCGAGCTGACACGGTGACAGGCTCACGTCAATCATCGCGTCAGCCTGCCAAGTAGCTGATGCTAAGCTAAGCTACATCGAGGAAAACTTCTAAATAACTGTAACTTCTCATTTTACAGGAAGTTAACCAGTTTGTTTGAGCCTAGAGTTGCTTTTTATTTATTTATTTATTTTTTGGTGACTTTTAGAGAAATTAACGTCACAAAAAAAAAAAAAAACTAAAATTAACTTGGGACGATACGAGCTACGCGTCAAAGTCACGTGTGTCGGCTCTTATTGGTCGGACGGTGACGCGAAAAGTTTGAAAGTGAGGTAATACGTGTCCTTATGTCCCGTTTAGGACATGTTTCACAAACATTTTAATGTGTGTGTGTGTGTGTTTTCAGGGGTTACATGTGGCAAGGATGGTAGTGTGGACAACCACATGGAGATGGGGAAGAAACTGCTGGCTGCTGGTCAGCTGGCTGATGCTCTGTCTCATTTCCATGCAGCTGTTGGTGAGTTACAGAAACAAACACAAATGTTCGCCTTGTTGTTGTTTTTTTTTTTTTTTGCATCAGGAAGTACAGTTTGAAACCTGCGTGTTCATACTTTCTTTGTCACTCTTGCCAGATGGAGATCCCAAGAATTACATGGCGTACTACAGGAGGGCGACGGTGTTTCTGGCGATGGGGAAGTCAAAGTCTGCGCTGCCAGATTTGAGCAGAGTCATTGAACTGAAACCCGACTTCACGTCTGTGAGTTAGTGTTTTTACAGCTGGGTCCGGAGAAACTCCTCTTCACTTTGTTTTATGACGTACTGCAGAGTTGCTCTGCCGGTTTGACCGAGCCGGGTGAGAAATAGATCTCCACCAGTGATTTAAATGAGGCTTAGATATGCAGGAAGTGCATGTTTTATAGTTGGTCTCAGCTGTGCTGAGAAATCAAGTGCATAGTTGTGTGCAAAGCAAGTTCTCACTGTTTCTGTCTCAACAGGCGCGGCTTCAGAGAGGAAACCTTCTTCTAAAGCAGGGAAAGCTGGATGAAGCAGAGAGTGACTTCAAGAAGGTGGTAAGTACAGAAATATGTTGGGACACTGAATAGTGTGACGTAAGCAGAGTTCACCAGGAGGTGTCAGTGTTGATCTGGTGTTGTACTGAAACTGGATTAGTTTTTTCAGTATGATAACAAATAAAGACAATCAATTAACAGCTTATTTGATGTGACGATTTTCTGTACAATCTGCCCTCTTGATTTATTTTATCATTATGGAGGCGAGCGCATCATCATGGATGTATTTAGACAGATATGTCATTTAATGAAACT
Organism: Brachyistius frenatus; assembly: GCF_029030835.1. Lineage (NCBI taxonomy): Eukaryota > Metazoa > Chordata > Actinopteri > Embiotocidae > Brachyistius > Brachyistius frenatus. The sequence goes on along the minus strand of NW_027210641.1, from coordinate 2,681,444 downwards.
TTATTTTTCCTTCTAAAGATTATGTTTCTTGCTATTTATGTTTGCTTTCTCTGCTGTATGATATTGTAATTATACACGTTATCAGTGGTTACAGTTATAAGGTACACGTGAGAGTTTTTGTTGTTGACAGGTTAAATGGACGAAACGAAACGCAAAGTGAAACCAAAGAAGGAAATTAAAGTCTTGTAGCGCCGCAAGACCCGAGAGAAAAGGAAAACGGTGTATTCATAAGTTATCCAGTAAGATATAGATCATTACTGGCAGTGAACCCTCACTTGGCCTCCGGGCATCATTTGATCTGTTCCCCAAGGAATAACACTGGAACTCACTAATGCATCTTTCCACTAAAAGGACCATTTTTACACTGAAGTTTCATACCATCCCCAGAAGACATAAATGCCCTCGTTGTAGGGATTTGGAAGCACAATTCACATAAGCCCCTTTTCCACTGCTGTTACCGGCTCAGCTCCACTGCGCACATTTTTTGGGGGGAAGGAGGAGAGGGGGGGGTCCATTGCGGAAAACTTGTGGATAGTACTTCATGTGTCGCATTGACGATTACATGATGGCAGTTTCGTGCAGCGTTGCTATAGTAATGACGCCGCATTCAGGGGTACTATCTAAAGTGAAACACTAAATCCAGAGCCAGTACCGGGGTACCATTAGCTAGGAAGCTCGAGGCGAGACGAGCCGTGGAAAAGGGCTCTAATGTGACATCGTGCCACCAGCCTGTATCGAGCCTGCAGCTCGTAGGCCTGTTTTGATTATTAGCTCTTTGCCTTTTACATTTTAATTTTCTTGAACTCACCAGTACACTTTTGATCTTATTACGTCTTGGTTGGAGCTCAGTGATTAGTCCTGTCTTGTCGTTGGTGAGGCTGTAACGTGGAACCCCTGCTGGTTCATCTGGAAGAGGGTTATGTGCTGCAGGCGGCGAAACTGGATGATGAGTGGCTTTAAATAGAAGTTAAATACTCGCTCTCTTGGACATAAAGTCTTTGACCAAGTGAGATCCGCCTCCTCCAAAAAGGGCAAAGAGCCGCTGGGCCTCCGGAGACCGATGAGACCTGCTGCGTCAGCAGTCCGCAGCATCGGCCTCATGTATCATATTTGTGCATTACCCTTTGCCTTCAGCTCAGCCAGGTCCATCTGTAATGGATGTGTCATCATTTGAAATTGCTCTCGTGAATATGATGACCCCTACGATGAGGATGATTATAATGTAATGGGTTTAGAGAACGGTAAGCACTGCTCTGATAGGTTCGGCTGACAGGAAGCAGGAGTTGACTCAGAAATCTCTTCAGATATATACAAGAGCTCATATTGGAAGCGATTGGCGAGAAACATTCAGATTTTCTTAAGCACACTAAGTTTGTGGTTTAACATCCACATCTCCAGGTACTATTTAATTATGACTCTTGAGTATTTGCTTTGCTCTTGATTTCTTCCAGCTGAAGTCCAACCCCAGCGACAAAGAAGACAGGGAAGCCGATAGTCAGCTGACAAAGTCAGATGAAATTCAGCGTCTGGTGGCTCAGTCACGCAGCAGCTTCAACAGCAAGGATTATATGACAGCTGCTGCTCTGCTTGACACAATCATTGAGGTAAAAGAAATGTCTTGTCAGTGTTGCTTGATTTTCTTGCGAGCATGACGATGTCCATGTCACTGCGGAGGATCGTTTAGTAACTGCAGTTTGTAAGAGTTATCATTTCACCTGTTTACAGACCTGCGTTTGGGATGTGACTTCTCGTGAGATGCGAGCGGAGTGTTTTATTCAAATGGGGGAGATGGGGAAGGCCATCAGCGACCTTAAAGCTGCATCCAAGTTAAGGAACGACAACACCCAGGCTTTCTACAAGCTCAGCACCATCTACTATAACCTTGGAGACTATGAGATGTCCCTCAAGTAAGATCACCTTGCCGATTACTTTTATTGAGGAAACTCCAATGCTGTTTTTAGATTTTGACAAGGACAAAGATAAAAGAGCGTGTTACTATATGAAAACCTCCTCGGTACTAAGCTGTTTCTCCAATAAACAAAAGTGGCAGAATCACATATCTAATAGATTACATCTGATTTTTGTAATTTGACTTGGCTTCCAAAGTAAACAAAAAAGGTTATTAGGGGGGGGGCACTCATTTATATTTCAATTTAAAAAAATATATTTTATGGGGAAGTGGGTCCTATTAAAATGATAATTTTCAGATCTTCAATAGCTGACACATGCTGGTAAATTGTATTACATTTCTTATTATTTGTGTACGTTGCTGACTTTGTAATTATAGCTACAAGGTCAGACACTGAACACTGCTCAATATAATGTCGCAAGTTAAAAATGTATAAAAGCAAAATGTCAAGGTCACATGCTACACAGAAAATGTACATTAGGAAAAAAAAGAATAAAGAGATAAAGGTTCTTTGTTTAAAAACAATACAAAGACTATAACTTCACAAATGACCACACCTTGTTCTTCCTACTTGTTTTTGTCCACCGTGTCTGTTGGCGCTGTAGCACAGGAGGTAAAATGGTAGTTTAGCCTTTTCACCCTCGTCCTCCTCTCCTTTGATCTGCAGTGAAGTGCGCGAGTGCCTGAAGCTGGATCCTGATCACAAGCAGTGTTACAACCACTACAAGCAGGTCAAGAAGCTCAACAAACAGATCCAGTCTGCAGAGGAACTCATCCAGGAGCAGAGGTGTGTGTGTGTGTTTGTTTAGCTATCTATGCGAGGACAAGTTTGAGTGTTGGATCTTGGGAGTGAGGACATTTGGTCCAGTCGTCACTTCCTGAACCACCGACCCTCAACGGGGCTGTATGAGGATCGGGTCGTGGAGTTGTGTGTTATACATTCATTTGTGATGGTTCGGGGGCGAAAGGGAGGCATTATGTCAGTCGGCAGTCCCCAGAAAGATAGAAGTACAAATATGTGCGTGTTCAGGCAATTGTATATCCCCGTAAATCTTGTATAATATCCCGTCCGAACAGCCGGGATTGCATCAGCTGAAGATTGACTGCTTTCTTGTCCTTAAGCACTCCCACTTCCTGCTTTTACTGACGGCCGTGCAAATCCCATCTTGATGTGAATGGATGTCACGTCATGTTTAACATACGCACAGGGCATCATATTCACAAGACTATAACATGGTGGCGGGATGGTTTTTTTGATTGTTTTTTTTTTGGGGGGGGGGTGCAGTGATCCATGCTGCATTCACCGTGTTGTTGAAACTCCGACCTGTTTCGTACTCGTTCAGGTATGAAGACGCAGTCAGCAAATATGAGGCCGTGATGAAGACCGAGCCTCATTTCTCCCTCCTTGCCAAGCAGAGAATCTGCCACGCACTGGCGCAGGTGAGACCCGCCGCATGCAATCCGCCGCATGCAATCCGCCGCATGCGTCAGCTCACTTTTGTGTTTGTGTCGTGACCACCAGGGCCAGCAGGCCAGCAGAGCGATCTCCGTGTGCAGCGAAGTCCTCCAGTCGGACCCGGAGAACGTTGACGCGCTGAAGAACCGAGCCGAGGCCTACGTCCAAGAGGAAGAGTACGAGGAAGGTGAGCCCGTCGGACGTCGCCGTTTGTTCCCGGAGGGTTTAGGTGCTGAGAGTGGAAGGTCATCGGAGGTTTGGGCTGGCGCAGTTGAGCTAACTGTCGCGAACCTGCTTCACTTTAATGAGCCGGTGGTGAGCAGGACACGGGAACCATTTCCACGGCGTCGCCGGTCGCGATGCTCACATACGCTCTTCGTTGCGTTCATTCGGCTTGAGTGCTGTGAAAAAGCACTTCGGCTCTTGCTGCCGAGTGTTATAGTGGGAAGAAAAAAATCTGTATTTTGTAATTTAACTAAGTCTGTCTGTTAAAATTCAACACTTAAAAACCAGACTGCAGTCTGCACTCCGTGACCACTTTGTTAGGTACACCTGAACACTCTGATGTCATTCAGTGTAACAAATCTGCCTCATTATGGAGTTTATAATGACCGGTTTTAAAACCTTGTTTCAGATTAAAATACATTTCATAGATGTACCCTGTAAAGTGGCCACTTGGTGTTTGGTGTAAATCGCCTGACTCGGCTCCACGTGTAGTCTGAAACAGCTGTCTCTTCTCTATCCGTTGTCAAATTGCAGAAATGATGGCAGCTGGTGAAATCCCCCGAAATAGTCTCCCACTCTCCCTTTCACCTGTCACCTGATGTTCTGCTTCCACAGCGATGGATGTTCTTGTCAAAGTTCCCGCTTGCGTTTTGTGTTCGTCTCTGCCAATTAAGTTTGAAAAGTGATTGCGAACCATCTGGGCATGTTTGCAGGCAGATCGGCGAAGTATTACCCAAACCAAAGGCTTCTTTTATTATTAATTATGAGGGTTCGTCCGATAGTAGCCAAAAACACTGGAAGATTTATAATGAAAACAAAATTCGTGACCTCCTTTGAATACCAAGAGTCCTGTGAATTCTGAATATATGAACGTTTAACGCCACGAACTTTAAAAGAACGCTTGGAGAAGCGTCGTGTAGAACGAGATGGACCAGAGAAGTTGAAGAAATCTAGACGTGAAGTCATCGAATGCAGACGGGAGGTTCAATATGTTTCTATGTAATCACAATATTCACTTCAGCTTCGTGTCACAAAGCTGAAGTGATGTTTTATTTAGTTTGATCTCCGCTAACAACTCGTAGAAGTGTTTGATGGTCCAGGTCTCGACCGTTTTTGAACGCCGCCCGGCCGTAATGGTTTATCATTCAGTGTTATTTTAGATTTAGAAAACAAATCCTTAACATATTAGATTAAAAAAAATAAAAATAAGCACAGATATCCAATTAAACCCACAATAAGCATCAGTGCGTCGTCAGGCGAGGCCGAGAGGAAACGCGTCCATCACCGACATCCCGTCAGGGCTGCAGCCGCAGGAGATGCTGGCTGAGCCGAGCCGTTAACCCGGCATGAACACATCAGCGGGTGGGGGATGCCAGACCTCATGGGGGGGCTTTTAAACTGTCGGTACACGTGGGTGTTAAATTCACCTCAGTCCACCTCGCAGAGCGAACAAGCGTCAGAGCGGCATTAGCAGCCCGGAGCTGCTGCAACGTGATGTGAAGGTGATGCAGCTCAATGCATCTGTGGTTTTACTTCAGGAGTTACAAGAAGGACTCCAGTGATGTAACACTACGCATGTCCGAACTTTATATTTAAAAAAAACAAAACTCAACAGCAACAATAATTCTGGCAACAATAGTTTTTTTTTTTTTTTTTTTTTTTTTTTTAATGGTGGAGCGATTTTTGTAAAAAAAAAAAAAATATATATTTAATCTGACTTTAAACTTTACATGCCAAACTTCACTCCAGAAGATAATCTCTCCAACAAAACAGTTTCACTAAGCTTCAACTGTAGATTAAAATGTGCTCTTTAACGCAGTACTTCACTTAAGCAGTTATTTAACTTGAGAGAAATATGACAACATTTCAGAAGAAGTAGCCGATGTGATTTTAAGTCCTGCTTTGTGTTAACTTGACAAAATGTAAATTTCTGACTAGAAACGGAAGACGCTCCCGTCAGCCGCAGTTCTCCTTTGTTTTTACTGGCGTACAAGTGGAAGGCTCATTTCAATAAAGGCAGCATAAAGCAAGTTGCTGGTATTTATTTATTTTTTTCGAGGGGGGGAAATGTGTCCTAGAAAATAAACTGGGAACCGTGTCGTGTTTCTGGCGCAAAGTCAGCTGCTATAATTGTGCTTAATATTTAAATAACTCTTAACAATAACAATCTCCTGCACGGTCACTCGCAGTGAGAAATAAATAGTAGTTACTGGACACAACTCCGGTTCTATGAGTGCGTACGTTGCCCTCGAACGGGCTTTGCTATTGGTCGCCTCAGCCAGTTATTGTCAGCTGAGTCAAGTGGATTATTTTTTTGTTGTTTTTTTTTCATCTGAGTGGAGGCTCTGGTGCAGACAGCACAACCCCCCATGACATGAATGGGTTCAGTGCCTTGCTCAAAGACCGCTATTGGAAGATGGAAGCTTCCCACGAGGTTTTAAAGCTTTAACGTGTTCTCACAACTGAAGAACAATCTTTACATACTGTACTTCACTTTGAATGAAAAAAAAAGAAATGGTGATCCCATCTCTGCTTTCTTCTCTTCCAGCTGTCAGAGACTACGAGACGGCAGCGAAACACAGCGAGAATGACCGTCAGATCAAAGAAGGCCTGGAACGAACTCAGCGACTCCTCAAGCAGTCTCAGAAGAGGGATTACTATAAGATCCTGGGAGTGAAGAGGTGCGGACTGATCACTGGATTTGGGAAATTCGACGCGGGTTTTAGAGGTGTAGTTTGGACGGGAGAATTAAACGGATCGTCTGGGAGATCGGAGAGCTGCGGTATTTTTCCAGGGAGTCGCTTTTCAACGAGTCGGAAAGCAATTTATGTTTAACTTTAAGGTTTTTAAGGTCACTGCTCCATAAAAAAAAAAAAGCCCTGCTACCTTCCAATATTGCATAATTTATCTCAAACTTTTTTTTGTTGTTGTTCAAAAGCACTGATTGATTCAAGATGGAAGACAAATTGAAGCTCTTAGTTATTACACGGTTCATCACACAGGAGCCGGAGAGCTAACCCTTCCACTTGGACGAGTATTTTTAGGTCCAGCTTATGTGTAAAGTAAGGAAAGAGAAGCTGCTCTTATCTTCTACAAATGTGCTGATAATTCCCCCCTCCTCTCCTCTCCCCCTCCCGTTGTCGCAGAACTGCCCAGAAAAAGGAGATTATCAAAGCCTACAGGAAACTGGCACAACAGTGGCACCCGGACAACTTCCAGGATCTACAGGAAAAGAAGAAGGCGGAGAAGAAGTTCATAGACATCGTTCGGGCTAAAGAAGTTCTCACTGATCCAGGTAAAGTGTGCGGTCTGTTTCATAACCATAATGTAGTACAAGTTTTGCCCAATACCTGCATATATAGCACATATTTGTATTTCAGCATCTTATGTAGATCTGCAGTTTTGCTTTATTGATAACACCATCCACACTTACCAGCATAAATTAATCACATTTAGTATTATGCATTTCTTTAAATGTTTACCGGATGTTAATACATATTATTTGTTCCTTTTGACAATTCCTGCCCCCCCCCCCCCCGCAATTTTAAAACATTGACAGAAAATATGGCTGCAATGATATAAATTAAACTCCTATTAAAAAAAAGAAAAGTGTGTTTTTCAGTTCTGACAATCGGTGTGTGTTTTCCAGAGATGAGGACCAAGTTCGACCAGGGAGAAGACCCCCTGGACCCAGAGAGCCAGCAGGGTCGCCACCATCATCACTTCCAGGAAGGTCACCACGGCTTCCAGGGTTTCAACCCGTTCGGCTCGGGCCCCTTTAACTTTAAATTCAACTTCAACTGAGTTGAAGTGGGAGTTTCTCCCGTTCCTCCCTATTTAAGAGGGAGATCGCTGGCATGAGGAATGTTGGCTCTTTAAGTAAAGATGCGTCTTTGATTTCCGACCTGGGAAGGCCTGTTGCCATGCTAACAAATATCTGCCTTGTGTGAAGCAGCTTTTATCTGTCAAGTGTTAAAACAATTTTTTATCTGGACACTTCCATCCTTCCCATGTACTGCACATCCAGTCGTAAAATTCTATTTGTAGAAAAAGTACACTACTATTTTTGATATGAATGGAGATTTTTCTGAACTGTAAATAAAGAGTTATTTATGTACATTAAATTGAACTCCGAGTGCTACTTGGGCTGAAGGTGTGATTTGAGAGATGGTGCTTCTTGTGACTCTCTTGGTCACGCTGTGAAAAGGCCTTCAAACATACCGAACAGACTTCTCAGCTTTTGTAGCAAAGATTTATTTTTTTCCACCAAACAGTAATATAAACATTTCTCTTTGACCGCACAGTGAAAGATAAGATGCCCTGAGAGCAGTCTTCCAGCTCCTATCTTTGAAATGGACGTTTAAGACGGTAAGAAAAAAAAAAAAATACTGTTGAGTTTATTCCTGAGACGAAAACACTGGTTCATTGTGGAATTTAAATAGATGTTTCTAGAAAGTGAGTACAGTGAAGCTGAATGAACATAGCGTGTAAACATAAGTTAAGCTCCTCAAGTGTGCAAATGAGGATACTTTGATCCATTATGATTAAAGTTTAGCCTGGCCTGCTGACTGACAGTCAACTTGTTCATCAAGCCCCGCCCCCTCAGCTACAGCCGTTTTACCATCCTGATAAACACTTTAACCTGTTTCCAAAGTCCTGATCGTGGATGTGTTTTAATTCAAACTTAAACACGTTATTTTTCCATCTCGGTATCAGACGGGCTGCCATCTTTAATTTGATGTAAAAACAGAGGTGCTACTTGGGAAACAAGTTTCAATCTCTGTCATTCAGCGGAGTAAAGTTTTTTTTTTTTTAAGTCTTTGAGGATTGTAGGGATCGTTTCAGAACAACAGAAAGTGTTCTTGAACACCTTTGTAGGATTATTAAACATTATAGATTAATTTACCGCCAGAAAAACTAAAATGATTTGGCTAACTTCCTGTCTTCTTTAACCTCCGCGGGGCTGGTCCTAGATTAGATCAGCGGGGAGGATGCTGTTTGTGATTGGTTTATAAGTAAGGAAGTGACCATATTTTAGAGGGACCACCATGAGTGAATTCAGCAAATAATGCTCCAATGACTTGTGGAAAAGATTTATTTACTGAGAAAAGTTAAATGGGAGTTTATGGTAACAGACGCTTTTTGGAGCGAACCCCTGGTGGCCTGTGATGGTATTGCTACCGCAGTGGCCTCGTTTTTTCAGACCTCTATTTATCACTTATTAAAAAAACAAAAACAGTATCGCTTACAGCACATTTAAGTTAAACAAATGCAAAGTTTAAATAATTCTGTACAACTTCCTGCTTGCGTTTTTGGTTTTAGCTCAGCTAAAAAAAATTAAAAAAGATATGATATGATTCTCCAAAAGACAACGCTGTTATAGCCTGGCCTTGCCAAGCTTAGTTACAGTTGCTAAGCTAGGATTGGACAGTCATCAGTCGGAGGCGGGGTTTAGCGAACGGTTGGCTGTCTGTTCCTCATCCTAACTGCCCTTGCTTGATGTAACTTTAAAGCAATTTGTGAAATCTAAAAGCAGTTAAATGTCAGTCTCGGCTGTGGTTTGGCATTTCAAAGGCATAATAAAAGTCTTCATGTTATTTATAATGTCAAATTAAGAAAACCTAAAAGATATAAGCTTTTTGAAAGTTTTACACAAAAAAAAAGAAAAGAATTTGATTCTTAGAAATGTGCCTTTAGCTATTTGTCTCTTTGCATACATCACCAGTGCCAACTATTTATCCTCAAACACATCTAATAGAGCGCTTTTGACCTCTTTCTGTGTGGATCTGACTGCAGAGGTCGTAGCGCACCACGAGTTCACGGTTGGCAATTAACAATTACGTCACATGTTGATTTTTTTTTTTGAAGATGTACTGGCTGCAGAAGCAGACATGGCATCTCTGAAAATATCTCCTCCTCCTCTGGCTCAGGATGTAACACTGGCTATGTTTAGATGGGATTGTCGGTCTTCAAGCTTCACAGGTGGCCTGCGTGCAGAAGGTGCTGCCTCCCTCCTCCCTCTTCAGCATGGTGCTGGCACACACTAAAGTTCATCACGCTGGTTGTCAACTGTGCGGGGGGTGGGGGGGGGGATGAGCACAGTGGTAAGAGATGAAGCAGTTTGGCCAAGATTAATCATGTAGGAGTAAAACAGATGGACGTCACAGTTTAGCTTGTCTGTTCTTTAAAAACAAGAAAATATTTTAGACTAACAAAAAACTAATTATTTTTTTTCCTTTGTCTTTGTTTACCTTTTTTCTGTTGCGAGCGAGAGGAAGTCTGTGTTTGCGTCGTGTCTTCCTGATCCTGCACCTGTCTCAGCAGCTGTTTTATCTCATTGTCGTATTCAACCCACTCGGGAACGATTCTTGCTGCAGCCATTAGCTTTGGTTCTTTGGTCTTTGGGTTATTGCACTGCAGGAGAAAAGCAGACGAAGCACATCACTCATTTGCCACCAGTGATACTCCGACAACAAGTCGGACCGTCATTGCCAGCACTGTCTGTGATCGACTAATTTGATTTTCAATTCTGTTAAGAGGACATTAGTCCATGTCTAATGTCTGAATTACCAAGTGGTGACCTACACCCCAATGAGATGATGCTTCCTGTTCCCGTCCACTGCACCCATCCAGTATTTCTCTAAATTAGTTTAGGACACTGCAGGATTGCGCCTCAGTTGTCTCCTAAATGCCAAGTGCCTCATAGACATTAGTGGCTGTGAATATGCACTTAAATGACAGTGTTGCAGCAGCTACAGTTCACGATTATAACAAATAAAACTGAAATGTGTTATATATTTATAAACACATCAATCCACAAACGAAGGACGAAAATAAAGACAACACAGATTTCACTATTTAAATAAAAGGAGCAATTTGATTTGATGCCGAATTATTTAGCAATTCCCAAATCTGCCAGTTAGCGTTCCACGTTACTAATCAGTACTGCAGTGGGACTAACCAGGTCGATAGTCTTAGCTGTGACTTTGGAAGCGTCATCGCACCACGTCTCGCACCACAGCCACTCCTGAGGAAGAGACTTAATGGCCACCTGGTGTATCATGTTGTTAGGAAGGTCCTAAAAATGTCCAAAAACAAAATATTTAGGTACATTGCAAAAGTGATATATTAACAAAGTATGGAAGGTACTAAAACGGATAACTCGACATCATAAAATGCAGTACTGGCGTCTCCGTTATTTACCTGGTCCAGGTTAGACAGACTGTTGGGGTCTTGGCTCAAGGCTTGGTACTGTCCTCGTAATCTGTCCCCGGCTGCAATCTTACGGAACTTCTTTAAATCTACTACGTACAGAGCGCTGGATGAAATGTGAGAGGAGAGATGGAAGACGTAGAAAGACGGCGTAAGAAAACCCAAAAGGAAAAAAACCCATTGGAACGACAGCAGGAATAAAAATAAGGACTCAAGTTATGATATATACCCCGGGAATATTCACAATTATACCCAACGTGGCACATTAATATACCCAAAGGTGTGGACTGTTTAGTTTAACGCATCACTGATTAGATCTCCCAGTGGATATTCATCACCTTGTGTTTTCCCTGAGCTCACTGAAGCACATCCTCTCTCATCCTCGCTGCTCTTGTCCTGCCCCGCAGAGCTAAGCACCTCACTGGCATCCAATCAAAGCACTGTGGTTCTCTGACTTTTCTTTTTCCGTCCCCATCAGCCAGCGGTGAGGTGGAAAGTTCTGCGCTCTCTGTTTATCCACCGGCTGACACCTGATTAGCCATCACATTGACGGAAATAGAACTCAATGTACCGAGCCCAACAGGAAGCTGAACAATATATTTATGATGATGATGTATCATTTCATACCATGGCTCTGTATCGGATACTAAAATATCGCTGCCAGCCCACCAATGTAAACAGCCTTTTTGTGATATCTTTAGAGGAAGTATACCTGATGTGGTATTTCCTGTGTCCAAGATGTGAGGCCCAATATCCGCTTTTCCAGAAGCGATATCCGTCCATGTCTCTGCGGCTGTCACAAAACGGTGTGTAGCCATAAGGAGCCCCGTCCAGGTCTAAATCCCTCAACTCGTTCAAATCAGCCCGAACTATCTGCAACAGAGAGAGATGGAGGGCTTCGGTGAGTGTGGAAAGGGTTGATGACACTTTGACATCTCATCTGATCTTCACACCACCACTGTAGCTTTCTCCCACGTTGGTTGATTTTGAGCTTTACCTGGTCAGCGTCCACAAAAATGATCTTGTCCACAGCCAGAGGGAACAGAACATCCAGGAAGAGGATCTTGTACCCCCAGATGATCCGCTGCTTCTCCGTCTGTTGGTGGAGCCATCGAGGCCATTTGTACTGCACCAGTTCATACTGAAAGCCGTATGACTCCGCCATGTGAGAGATGGTCTCCTACATACACAGAAAGTAAAACAAATTAAAACATCAAATACAAAAGCATGTTTTTGAGTAACAAAACTTTTATGTAACGTGCAAAAAAATGTACCTTGAAAGAGGGGGACAGGTAATTCTTGAGGAACCAGAACTTCACTGGAGATTTTGTATGACGAAGGACAGACAGCATCATTATTCTGAGACGGAGACGGAGACACCGCGGGGTTAGATGCAGGGTCAGGGCTGAAATGTACAGAGCTTGAAAGGAAAGCTGGTGTTTGTGAGGTGAAATTGACCGACCTTAGAAAGCGCTCGTACAGATGGCCTGAGGCCACGGAAAATATGTTCAGAACATCCTGTTTTTTCTTCTCTCCGTCATCCTTCTTTGAGCTGCCACCTGTGATGCTGTGAATGAGACAACAATACATGAGGCTGCCGTGTTCACACCGATGCATTTTTTTTTTTTTTTTTCATAAAGCCAGAATAAATGGAAACTAAGTCAGTAGCCACCATGCTTCTGTAGAGCCGGCGGTCATAGCAGTTTCAATCAGACAGCAGAAAACATTTTCAAACAAACCATGCAACACTAGGTGGCAAAATGAAGTGTTTTATTTCAATAAAATAACAATGATAGAAATGGAAATGATTCAGAAATCAACAAATTTCAATCAATATCATCCCGAGAGCTGAAATAAAGTTTTAGAACAGACACAGTGAACAACTCTGTTTTCTGATAGACTCCCCAGAAATAAGATCTGTGTAACGTCTATGCACAGATGACCTGCTCTAAATGAGCAGGATGTCACAAGATCAAAATCTTTGGTAACAGACATTAACATAATGCATCGGGTGTTATTATTATTATTATTTTTAATCAAGCTGCGTCCGATGTCCAGTCAAGTGAAATACTCACTGTTTTTTTTTATGTTGCTGTGCACTAATTTGGTATTTTGTTAGCTGGATGAATGATTTTGTATATTTGCAGCTGGATGCAGGTGGCACACCGGAAAAAATACATAATTAACTTTGTTACTTGCTGATAAAAAATGATGCTAAAGACATCAGCTCCTCTCATCCCCGCCTTCAGAAGCAGTGCTCTCCTCACCATGGTATAAATACTGACCGTTAGGGAATAGTGTAGAAAGTCTCTCTTGAGGGAGACTCATATTCATGCAAAGTTGTAACTCAATGCACAGCAGCCCATTTGCTTTCTATTAAATTCATATTTAATACTGAATGTCTTGGGGTCACCGTGTTTTAGACACATTTCTGGGGATTATTTTCAACTTGGTTTGGACATTATCCACTTACAAGCAACATTACTAATGTATTACACTGGAATTAATTAATAAAGGTTCAAATAAAAATTTGGTCTGGTCAGGCTCGATGCAAAAACAGCATAACTTCTGGAGAACCAAGTAATCAACGTCTGTTTAAGCCCTTAATGTGGCTGCACATTTAATCACATCATTTTGAATATCCATTAACTTGCTCTAACACATCACAACATAATTAAAAATGTGGTGTTTCTGGAGCCATTTTGCCAGAACATTTGGAAAGAAAGGAGTTTAAATGATGTAATTTTTTTAGGGAACTGAGTGAACTGCATGCGAGTCTAGTAGTGCAACACAGTCAATTAATTGCGTAGCTGATCATTAGAAATATGTATGAACAATCATGATAATGGACTGTTAAAAACTCACGACTTGCAGTTTCTCAAATGTGATAATAGACGTGAAAATAGAATGATTTTTGATTTTTGGAGAGTAATCTGGGTCTGCCTTCACCAGTCAGAGGGATGAAATTAGTAGAGAAAATGGTGCCTGAAATGTGGTCATTCATGGAGCCCCGCCTCCCACCGTGATGCACACTGATGCCTGAGGGAAAATGGCACAATGCTTCACTTTACAGTTCCCATTTGAAGATAGTGCCCATCGAGTCAGTGCATTACCTTTCAGTCAGAGTCAATGGATTTAATAGTTAAAATATATATATTTTTTTAAAGTTCGCAGGTTGACTAAAGTGGTTTTATGTTGAGATAACAGCAGAGATGAGAGAAAAATCCAGAGGACTCGCTCTCCACGGAGTCCTTCAACACACCGCTATTAAAGAGCTCGTGATGCAAGGCACATTTTAGTGGACAGAATTCCAGACTTGTGCTGGAGGGTAGATGTGTCTGTGTGTCCTTGTCTGTAACAGACTGCTGATGTGGGAAGGAGTGTCTCTCCCACACTGTCTCTCCCACACTCAATTACAACCACAGCCGAGGCCTCGTGTCTCCAGGAAGACACCAGCGAGTGAGAGGGAGGTGTGAAGGGAGGAGAGGGCGGGCGGGGGGCAACACTGTTCGTCTCCAAACGTCCTCTAAAACCAAGTCTCAGACACACAAATTAAAGAGTCTAACTGGTAAGCAAGTCACATCCAAACAACACAAAACCAACAATGCCACCCCGACTATCCACACTTTTTTTTTTTTTTTTTTTTTTTAACCATTTTGTAGTTTTGAAAATCTCTCTGTACTCTTTTGTACTCAAAGTGTGCCTCTTTACAGTGGAGCAGTTGGCTTCTGGGTAGTCGCCACACGTCAGGGAGGTCTGGGGATGCCGACTTCCTGCCATGACTAAACCAGTCATTATGAAGGGCCTGCAGCACAACAACAGGGTCCCCCAGATAAGCAGCTTTGGAGGGTCAGGTGAGAGCCCGTCTGGCTGACTCACCCAAGATAATCTGGACCTCTGGAAGGGTCCACAGAGCTCTGGATAAATCCTGAGCTGTAGACAACACCAACCAAACCAAACTACTTCTGTTTGCCTCCAGCTGGGTCCACTCAAAAGGGTTTATCTGTCATATTCAATCATTCACCACCCTGTAACCACTAAAACACTTTTAACCACACGGCATACCGTTACAGGTAAAACACGATCCGTTTCTCCACCACGGACGCCGTCCTCATCATGACAACTCTGCAAATCAGTTCATCTTCTGAGCCACGATACATTCAAGGGCAGTTTTTGAGTTATAGAGGCGATTTCTGAATTTATATAACAGCTTAAAACACAGTATGTGTATGCTTATGTGCAAGTGTGAATAGCACATATGTTTGAGAACATATGCAGTTATGCATGAATACACACACACACACACACGTGTGTATATATATGTATATATACACACGTATATATATATATATATATATAGGCTACAACACAACCAGTAGTCTTGTTTATATTCTAATTATAATAAACAAATACAATCTTCAATATTTAAATTTCACATTTAAAGAGCTCTCCACGCTATTACAGTTAGAACATACAATTTAGTCTGATTCTTATTCATAACAAGACGTAGGACAGTGGCACAACAACTGAAAGCAACCGATGAACACTGCATGCTAACAAATATGAAAAAGAAGTTTTAGGTGTTAAATAGGTTCAGCAAATCTGCCTACCTTTTCTCAAAAGTGCTCCAAACACTTCACACAGCAAGCGTTAATTGAGGAGACAGGATCACACAGTTAGGAGGTGTCGGGGAAAACACACAAATGCACACACATACCTACAGAAGCACATATTTTTTGCAAGACTAGATCTTACAGCGTAATATTGCAGTCGGGACCCAGGGGTGGAGTAAGATCTCCTGAAACCGCAGTGTATAATTGTATTAATTGTAACGGACGGCACATCAGAAAACCCATCAATCAATGAGTTCATAATAGTTTCCGCCTGTCAGCTGGAGGAGGTTTTAAACCTACGAACAAACGACAACTACATTCTCGTTGCATTTGAGAACAGATTACTCACCTTGCTATGGAGTCCCATATGCCTTTGCTTTCACTAGTTTCACTTAAAATATCTTCACTGATCTTCTCCGCCTTCTTCTGTACCTGTAACAACAAAGAAGACACAAAACAATTATGTTCCAACTTGTTCTATTTATTACTACTTCGCTGTATAATGTTCAGCAACTAATCTACAGAACGTAGATCAAAGAAACACACTCACCCTGACTTTGATTATCTTCCTGTGGAAACTGTTCAGCACGACGATGACGTCACCGGCATCTGCCGGGGAATCTGTTCCATCGTGCCTGAACAAGTGGATAAAGAGTGAGGAAACACTTACTGTCTGCGAGTACAAATCAATTCTTATGATGTTCCACTGATGGATCGGCAACCAGTTAGTCTTAAGGCAAGTAAAAGCCCACTTTGAGACCGGCACACAGCACATTAACAAAATGTGCTGTCAAATCTGCATTAATTACATCAAATTACCTTCATTATTAAATAATAGGAATTCAAATCTTTCCCAAACATCATTATTTGTGACCTTTTCTAGCACGTCATATTTTAAGTACTGTTCAGGAAAACGGCAATTCAACAACATATTTATCCCATCTTGATATTAGCCTCCTCCTTAGAAGAAAGAACCTTTGCAAATATTTTGGAATTGGGGTCAGTAATATAGTGGCTTAAAAAAAAGAAAGAGAAAACAGATCTAAAGGATCAATGCAAAAAACAACAAAACTGTAATTAAAACATATGTAAAAAATAATCTATTTCAGAGTGGTAATCAAATTTACTGAATGCATTGTATTAGCAAGCAAAAGACAGAACAAATCTGTGGAAATGCTCCTTTAAAGCCTCCACATATATACATTACATCTAAGCTATTAGATCTTAGAGAACAACTGAACTAAATCTCAGTCTGACTTAGATTTGCTTTTTACGAGAGCCCTTGAATCCACCATTAAAGTGAAATATGGTTTTGTGTCAAAGACTGAGGTTGAGCCTCATGTTTTACCCAAAGCATCAGTGAGAAAAATATACACTACAGGCTCCAGTCATGAAGGAGACAACAACAACTAATGGACAGACAGTGACTTAAAAGTGGATATCTGGACAGCTGCCAGAGTCACACTCTGACCAGATTCATTACCCTCCATCATCATTAAGAATCACCTTACCATTATTTTACCCATCACTACTTCCCAGCCATACTGTATATATACTGGGAGATTTAATGAGAAAGTCTGTACAGTATTGATTGTGTAACGCAGCCTTTCAATGTAATTGTTTTAGGGCTGATTTGCCCTGGAGAGAATGTATTTTGGCAGGCAGAATCTGCATGGTCCGATGGTGAAACACCAGAGAGCAAACTTCAGGCAGATATGAGCAATAGGCTACGATGCCCGGCAAGCCATTACAACCCCAACGCTTACTAAAGGCAAAAAAAAAATCTAACCGTATCACTATGATAAATGCCCCCCTCCTTATTGGACCCAAAGCACATTTCCCTCCCCCATACTCAAGTGCGACTTGTGTTTTGCCCCTTTCTGCTGTCACCGGTGCAAATCAGTCTTTAGGGCTCGTGTTAGAAAGCACCAGAGATCAATCTGTATCCCTATTCTGAGGAGAGGCGAGCCGGCCATCTCATTCATCGCTGTCACGGCGAGGTGCAGGGTGCAAGAGGAAAACGCACACTCTGGGACGGGGGGGGGGGGGGGGGGGCGCAGACACACCCACTACGCTCTGATCGGCCACCTAACCAGAGCAGAGTGCCGCTAACCACAAGAATAATGACACTGCCAAGGTGAAAAATGACATCACCTCTTAAGTTCACCTGGAGGATTGGGGGATAAATCTTGGTTGTCTGATATGATTCCAGAGGAACCAGGGGCTGTATGTGTCCTAAATCTTATGTGACGATGGCCAGAGAGGACAGTATGTGTGATTGTAGGGACAATAAGTATGGTGCACTACAGCTGCCAATGCAGACTCACATACATGGTTGGGATAATCACCACTTGCCCGTGAGAGACTAGCATTCTTCGTTTTGATATAATGAGCTTGAAAAAGAAGAATTTAATTTGAGATGTAAGCAGAAAGTACCAAACTACATTTTAATTAAAGTAAAAGTGCAGAATTAAAAGAAAGCAAGACAAGGATAGTTGTATTTTTTGAGGGAAATCTATTAAACCAACCCCAAAAACAATAATGTTTCTGTTCATCCAGGGAAATTAGACACCACCAGCTCACTCAGTCTAGCATATGCAGCATTTGACACCTACGCCATCCTAACTAAAACACATTCTGCTGCTGCTATTCTCCAGTCTGAGGTGGATGGCATGACAGGTGACCAGCTGAATCATCCCTCCACTCTTCTCTGTAATAGCAACCCTTTCCTCCTACCTGTCTCTCTCCCCTCTATGCTGAAGCGAACTCCCTGCACTCATCAAAACCTTTCATTGGTACAGTGTCAGCAGCCTTCCATGTTACCATAGTGATGGTTTTCATAGCTACCAGTATGAAATGGAGCGGTAGCCGAAAACAACCTTGATGCCGAGCTACAGATGAAGCGGCCCAATTAGCATTATTACCTAACTTTTTGATTCAAAATACAAAACGATCTGTTGGGGATAAGATCAGAAAGACCGAGATACTCACGTGAGAATTTGATAGATTTCTTCTGATCTTCCTTTACGCAATCTTAGGACCCAGGCACCAGGATTGGCTTTCAGCTGTAAATATCCCTGTTGTGGTGGAAACAGTGACAGTCTGAATAATTGCAATAAGAATGACACTCAAACTTGTTTTCTGAAATCTAGCACCGGGCCGTTTCAGTTTCAAACTTTGTACTGTGACTACGAGTAGAGAAGGATGCTGACCAAGTTAGCCATGACAATAGTGTCATACATGAGCGGGTCCCTGCTCATGCCCAGGGTGAACTGCAGTCCTCGAGGAGGCTGGCCACTGGACAGGTCGAAGCAGTGGCCCTCCAACAAGAGGTGCTCCAGTTCAAATTCTGCCGTCACAAGCCCGCTCACCTGAAGAGAACCACAAATTACAGAGCACCAAAACCAATAAAAACAGCTTGGCTCAACTTAAGGCTGAGAATATTTAGATTTTCTTGGTAGTAATGAGTAAGTAGCACAATACCTCCTGCAAGTGGATGTTATCCAAGTCATGGGGGCTGCGCACTGCCTGCACCATCCAGCTCTCTGGTGTGATCATGTTAAGGGTGAGCAGTGGAGATTCTGGGAGCTCCATGAAACGGGCAACTGGCCCTGGAGACACGGTGTCATTGGCCAAGAACGCCACATCGGACTCCAAGACAAAGTGGTAAAAACTGTGAAGACAGCCAAACACATGATCAAGAATTAAGTGCTTGCCAATTCCCTTCAAATTAACAGAAAAGGGAATTGAAAGCCTTAAAATGGGGAATAATCTGCACTGGACTGAGACAACAATCCATAGACACATTGTCCTCTTCAACAAGCACTGAAATGATGACATGTTGTGCAATAGCCTTCTTCCTGGGGGGAGAGATGGGCTCTGTTGTGACAGCTGGATATATACAATTTCTTCAAAGAGAGGAAATGAATACTATTACTGCCAGTGTTCCTGCTCAGCCAATAACAGAAATACATGCAGCAGTCTGTGCACCAGAAAAGTTCCTTTTCTCTTTTATTACAGTTGTCAGAGCTACGCTGCAGGCTAATCCTTATGCTAATTACATTTCTTCAGTGTCCTCCGACACAGAGGAGTCATAATGAGTGTAGATATTGTGGTAGATGATAAACATTGCCAATGCTAATTCTTTCAATTCAGAATGCCTTCTTACCGCCAACGGTACATCAACACATTTTTTTTTTTATTCACAGGGAGAGTTCTCAAAAGTTAATTCCCACCACAGCCGCAGAGCTGTTGACTCCAGAGTGAGATGGGAGCTGCTAACACAGTACAGGTAGTCGGTGAGGTACACCAGAGGAAACACACTGTCTTCATTTGATTGGTTCCAATTTGTGAGATGACCAATTGTCCGCAAGGAGAAGTGTGAGGAAAAGGAAGATGAGCAGCCCTGCGGTCTCTGCTGCCGTCTTCCCCCTATGAGAAGTGGACCAGTGAATGAAATCAACCCACTGACGCAGAACAGGACTCGTGTGTTCCCACTGACAGCATTATCTCCAGGGGAGGGCTATAAGATTACCAAGCTGGTGGCTCTAAAAAGGATATGAAGCAGGGATGTTGTGACTTTGTGGTTTTAAAACTAAACTCTTGTTCAGGATCTGCTTGATGACATCCAGAAAAGAACAAATTGCTCCACTGAATCATGCTTCTAGCTACAACGTTTTGTTACAAAGGTTAGTAATATCAATTTTGGGGGGGGTTCATGTGTCAGTGGTTTGCTTATCTCCAACAATTTAACTTCAGCTAGGTTATACTGTAAATTGTCCCTCCAAAGTGAGCGTAAACGTCCTGGAGAATCTCTGTCATTTGGAAATAAAAAAACAACAACATTTGAGCTATTTCATTGTCGTAACACTACAAATCCCTCAGCATATTATGGAACAAATTACAGAAATAAAAACACAAAATTACAAAATAGCTAACACTTACCCAACAGTCTGAATGTTAATGGGCAATTTCAAACTTTCATTTTCTACTGTGGTTTTTTTTTATGACTATTATTATTATTATTGTTTTTACTGCATTGCTTGAACTGCAGCGGTGAACGTTGTAAGCAATTTGCCCAGAGATGCAAGTGGAGGCCCAAAGCAATAAGGTGGTGTTATTAAGCAGATTGCATCTGTGCAGTATAATCTTAGAAAGGAACTGGGAGAGGCAGAGATGCTAAGTCTGCAGCAGTAAGAAGATAAACCAACAAGCCAAAGAGAAAAATTTAATTACTGTTGGAGCTAGAGCATACCTCTTGAGGGGCATCTCGGACAACTTGGCCAGGCAATTCATAAACACCTGCAGTCTCACATTGACCACTTGACTGAGCACCTGCAGGATTCACAGAAAAAAAGAGGCCCAGTTAAAAATGAGGGGAAAAGAGGAGCCTCATGTATCTGAGCGGTGCAAGACACACACGAGTTTTTCAATCAACACAAGGTGTGATCGCAGCTTATCGTTTCTTACTAAACTGAATTTTTGGAGTTCCTCAAAAGACAAAGACCAGATGTCCTTACATAACATCTTTCATGATATAGCAAGACAAAATAATGAATCATTGCCAGTCTATTCACAATTCAAATTCTTTAGCAATAAATCAAATATTTTAAAATAACCTGAAATACTGAGGAAATAATCTGGTCAAACAAAAAACAAGCATGCTGGTATCAGTTTATGAAGAATGTCTGAGCCACTATGGTATTTTTCAGAATTTAAAAAAAAAAAAAATAAACTACAAGCATGAACATGGATCATAGTATCAATCTGAGGACGAAAAGATGTGTCCTTGCTGTAGTAAAAACTAGAGAGGAGAATACAACTTACAATCAGCAGAGGGGAAATCTTCTGCGCCTCTGTGGTGAGCGGGTCAACGATGGCCAGGACATCGTAGAACACCTCGTTCTCACGTGGAGACAGACGGAGGACACTGAGGAGGACAACACACCCAAACGCATTTCAACAACACAAGGTTGTATAATCCTTATTCAGCAGAACTGCAATTCAAAAGATTCACATTTTGGCACTGCTTGAAATGATGGCATAGCAATTTTTCAAATCCATTATAACGAAAGGAAAGTGAAAACCTTCCAGTAAGACAGCAGAGCCAAACGGACAAAAAACAGGAAGAAAAACAAACAAACATTGCTGACCTGTGGTTGTCTTTGATAAAGTGGACATCCTTTCTGACCTGTCCTTTAGGGGCTGTAGATAGGAGGGCATCAACTTTCATGACTAAGTCACTGGCACTGAAGAATAAAGAGTACGTTAAGACAACTTTACCCTAAAACTGAGAAATGTACATTTTCTGCCTTGTAATACACTTTAATACCCACAGTGAAGATAGTTTGATTAAGGAAAAAAGATAATTTAAGACAAAGTTAAGACAAAAGTGGCACAAAGGAAAAGTTCAAAGGATGCCCTATTTTCAACAAAGACATTCAAATTGTTTCAAATGACAAAGCTAAAAAAAAAAAACATCTAAAAAAATTAAAACATACTGCTTTGGCTTCAGCCCCATCTGTTTAACTTTGGCTTTGACTTCCTCTGCAGAGCCACTCAGTGTAATCTTCTCCAGCAAGCGGAAATCCTCCGCAGTGAATTCTTCCTGCTCTTCAAATGGACCCAGGATCTAAAATGAAGAAAATAATGCAGTCAGAACACGACTTTTCCAATTCTTATCTCAGCATATATTATTTACAACTTGCCCAGGGGATGTTAAATGTAATGTGATTGTGACACAGTGTTTTATCCACTTAAAGTCACAAGATTCAGTGACACTGCCTGCTTTTTTTTTTTCTCCTGCTTTCTATTTCAGGAGTGGAGTCCTACCACTGCAGCAGAGGAATGTAGGATCATATTAATTGTTACTGCCATCTCAGAGGCTGACCTCTACATCTGTGGTTGTCAGCATTGCTGCTGCTGCCGAGACATCAGTCATCAGGTCTGTGCACATATACAGTAAAAGCACATACACACACTTTGCCGTGTGACCTATGACCTTTGAGACACAGACGTCATGCTGATTTGACAGTGCGAAGAAAGCACTCTGAAACAATACCATCAACATTTAACCGATGCTTCTCCTCACTGACAACATGTGTTCCGTTGCATAAAGAATATTCTTTTTAAATCTGAATCTAGTTTTCAATCCCTTATTGAATTTATTTGTTTTGTGATTTACACATTTGTAACATTAGTTAGAAACAACTAAAATTCAGAGATAAAATGTGGATCTTTTACTAGAAAATGATATGGTACAAAATAATGATAAAATATGTATCTGACACATTGGAAAAACAAAAAACTGACTTCCACATCATATTTATTTTGATAATTCACCCAAATACTGATTTGTAAATATAATGCTGATGTTCAGTGACCTCATTATTAAAAAAGGCTCAATTGCTGATACTGACTGGTGTCATAAGAAAATAAACACGGATTAAAACCTGCTGCCTCTCAACTCAGACACCTGCAAAACAATACTTCAGGATGACTTTTTAACAGCTGCAGATGTTTCAGCAACTTGGTCACTAGCTGCAGATCCTGCTCCTGGTGGATATTGATAACGACTTTCTGGAGTTTTTAAATTTGGGTTACGTTTACACAGCGGTTGTACTTTATAGTTGAATTTGTTTCGCTAACATCAACACATCATACTTCAGTCTTAGTTGCATGCCCCCCCCCCCCCCCCCCCGGCAGAGCGAGACTGGGTTCTTGTTAAAACATTATTAAGCGCCAATATAATCGGCCCTCAGTTTAAATGTGTCATTCAAACGAGGAAAAAATAGAAACGAGATGTTAGCCAATGTTTTAATGTGCTGGTCTGTCCTGCCAGCGACGCGTTTCCCTCCCGTGTGTGCAGCACAATTGTCTGATTTGATTAATTGTTTTCTTTGTCGGTGGATACGTTTGACACTTTTTACAGGAAATTAAGTCACAAAGTCATGAATCACTGGTGTTAAAATACAGATGGCGTTTCAAGGCCTTTTGAGATTTTATCAATTTGATACAACAACATCCAATTAATGACTCAAGTCTGGCGAGAATCCGAATCAAGTGACTTGACACTTCTGGCTGTTAGTAAATATACCTGAATTGAATTAAGGTGAAGCTGGAGTCTACTCACTCTTCCGTTGCTGATCACGGTCTGCTGTCCCGGACTGAGTTTCAGGACGTCCTGACAGAACAGCTGTTGACTGCGGATAAAATCAACTTCCAGCGTGTTGAATTTTTTCTCAAAGGCATCTACGTCCATTCCCTGGAACAGAAAAACAAAAGTTTGTTTAGGATGTTAGATAAATTGATTACATTGTTGACTCACACATTTCTGATGCGACCGAAAGATCCGATAGAGTAGCTGAAGGACATTTTTCTTCATTCCAGAAATGCGAGTGATGCATTAGCATACCGAATGATGTATGCGAGGGCCACAAATATTTACAATATCATTGATGCCTTGCATCAGCACAATCACTGCAGTTTTCAAACAGAAAATATTTCTGCCAGACCTGTCAGAAATGCACACGTGTGAAAATGAGATGAATCAATTTGTAATTAATGTAACAAACTCTTAATTAAACCCCAGCCATTTTTGTCTATAACAAATTAGATGTGGGAGTGAGGAGGGTTTGTGGAGTCAGGTTATTAGTTTCTCCAGCATTTCTCTCCTCAGGAGAACAGGTGAAATACCAATAATGTCAGCACAAGCCAGTCAGCAAGTCTGTCTGGCAGCCTATAATAAACTCATATCCCTTGGCTTTGTGTCTCAAGTCACACAGTTATGTCCTCCCTGTCTCTCCATTGCTATTTCCAGCCTATTCTCTCCCCATTGTTTAAAGTTGATATAATTGAAGGGCAGTTTGTTATAGTAAGTCCCATATGAAACATGAACTGTATGAGTTTCTCCTGACGGGAGCGATAGCTCTCCCGTCAGCTGATTTGTTGATTAGTGACTGAGAATTTGTTTGCTTATGTGCAATGCTGTGTGGGTGGATACCGCAACACTTCACAGCATGGAGAACACCGGTGGTTGTAGACTGCTTACAGCAGCAGAGTGATGGTCAGGCTTGGCTGAACACGTGTGGCTCACACAACCATGAACATGGAGCAGCTATTCATCAGCTCCAGGAGAGCAGGTATACACCAGCACTTTTTAGTTAAAGATTCAGCGTGTGGAGCTCGCCTTGTGATAGCCCCTGTGACCTTTCAAGTGGAACTGACAGTGAGCAGGCTGCTTGCCGCGGTATCCACAAGGTGTGGAGCATCATGCGTGCTCTAAATGTACACTGTTAGCTGATGTTCAGGAGAGGAATGAGAAGATGGGCTCATCAATCACCATTTTGTCTGACTGTGCACTTAAATCAAGAAAGCAGTGTCAGACAAATCTGTGCACATGGTTTCATACCGAACCTTTGTTTCCCTTGTTTTTACCCTTGTGCTCGACAACCATGCGCAAAATCAATTATTAAATACAGTTATCAATTATGTCAGTGCAAAATAACATTGCTCACATTTCACAATGACACAGCTCTCCCTGAATCAATCACAGGGGCAAGCTAACATCAAATAATTCAACTTATACAATACTGTATAACATTAAACTATTGAAATCTATCAGCTGTTGGAGCTTTTGCTGCATACACTATTCACACCAAGGTATAGATAGTAATTTTATTTTGAAATCTTTAAAACCTCAGGTTGTATTTGACTGCAACAGACAGTGTTGCAAATCAATGAGCTGTGGACTGTTTTACTGCAGTATTGGATTTCCATTTTGCATCAACTGGATTAGGTTCCTTGATTTCGAAGGTAAGATCATATACTGTTGCAGAAGCAGACATTTCCATTTGGTTAGTTCACGTTTAAATGGTTTAACGGTTGAATTTTCAGCTAAACTATTCCAGATTATACAGTAACACAGTTTAAAATGACATATACCCTCCCTTTACACGCATGTAATATAATTACATGTCTGGCACACAAACAGTACTTTTGCATTGTTCCTATGCATCTTTGTTTACTTTGCTGGCCGTGGGTTTTGGGTCACATTCTTGTCATCTTGGCAAAATAGAAGATTTAACGCTTGGTTAAAGGTTTCAATTAGCTTCAACTGACAGGGGGCTATGCAGGTCTCTGCTGTGTAGCAAACTATGATAATAAATCATATAGAACAAGGGCAAAACAATAATTCTTACCAAATATCTTACAACTGGTATAAAGTATCAACACAGTATACTGTGACACTATTAATGGTGCTTTAAGAAGAAAACTAAACATAAGATATTAGTGCTAACTTCACTTTGGAGTGTTGAGCTTCAGTACCAATACCAAAGCAATACTGTTTTTGATACTTGATAAATAGTTTCCTATTTTAATTTTGAAGGAAAAGTCAAGGTTCTCAAGCGATCTAAAATGTTGTTTAAAAACAAACAGCTTTACAAAAACTTAAATTAACCTAAATGAGGTCTGAATTTGGGAATAACTTGATTTAAACTAAGAATCATTTCGATCAAATCAAGATTATGCATGCAACCAGAAACTCCATGCCTGTTTAATACTCTGTGCTATGGACACACGTGTCATGGCTGAACACTCAACCGTTCTTACTGTAACTGCAACACAATAATGACAAATAAATCCCATGTCACAGTTCCATCAGCAAATCCATATTTTGCCAAACTGCATCTAAAATTCAGGACATACGGTTTCACTTTGATGCAAGTACAGGATCCAAAAGACTGTTTGACAATGTGTTTGAAATATAAAAGAAGTGCAAATGAAATGTCTAGAATCTCATTATCTCTGAGGTGACAAAAACATAACTGGATCTCTTAATCCCTTCTTTACCTGCATCAGTAAGTCCTTCATCTTGGTCCCCTGCTGGAGGAGCTGGCTGCTCTCCTCTTTTAGGAGATTCTGCACAAACTCAGCTGCAGCCTTTTTCTTCTGGGTAAGGAGGGAGGCCCAGACAGCCCTGTACAGCACAGTGTTATCTTCGCAGGGCTTTTCGCTGGGGTTATCTATCACCCCTACGCGCACTCCAGGACTGGCTTTCTGCTTGCGCACACACACAACAATGATAAAATTCACACTAATATCGCACATTCTCATACTGTATATCCAAAGACCACAGATTTCACAAAGGAAGAGAACTGGGAACAAAGTGTGACAGTAAAGGATTCTCCTATTCTACCAGTAATCTTTTTGTTTCGTGGCAAAAATAATGCTGGTTGGATTACACCTAATTTATCTGTGGTGTAACAACAGTAAATATTTCATTTTAGAAGTATCTGTATTGAGGAGTGATTGAAGAAATCAAAGAAATATATTAGGAGTGACGGATTTGCAGATTATGCCTTCCAGACATCCCCTTACACAACCTAAATGATGAATAAAAGAAAGAGAAGTGTGTTGATTGTACTCACCATATGTTTCAGAGCATTGAGTAAGAGTTTTCTTCCTGAAACCTTCTGAAAATCTCCAGCTATCCACATGGTCACAAGACTGATCCCATCCTCATCTAAGATAAAAGAGCAAAACCTCTATAGTACTCCATACAGATACATTTTAACACGGCATTCAAGTTCATCCTCATGTTTAGAAATGGTCTTCTGCATCGCTATAAGGCATGTTTAGATAAAATACTACCACCTCCCTTGCAGCCTTCAGCCTGTCTGGCCATTCTCTTTGTCAAGTCGTTTGTCTGACAGAACTGTCACTCACCGAATGGTTTTTTTGTTTTGTTTGTTGCACATTTTCTGTAAATTCTAGGGACTGTTTTGTAGGAAAATCCCATGAGACCAGCAGTTCCTGAAACACTGTCACCCTGTCAGGTACCAACAATCGTTGCAAATTCACATTTCTTCACCATTCTGACGTTGACGTAAAACCTTTTTAACATGTCTGTACGCTTTTATGTTCTGAGCTGCTACGACAATTGGCTCCATTCACAACATGGCATACAGGTGTACCCAAATAGATGTCTACAGCATGTGTAATCAAAGCACGAGTGGAAAACAAATGTATTTCTGAGCAAGTCTGTCTTTGTGTCAATCTTATTGTTTACGCAGCTTTTA
Source organism: Brachyistius frenatus (assembly GCF_029030835.1). Lineage (NCBI taxonomy): Eukaryota > Metazoa > Chordata > Actinopteri > Embiotocidae > Brachyistius > Brachyistius frenatus. The sequence goes on along the minus strand of NW_027210641.1, from coordinate 2,653,949 downwards.
AAGAGAGAGAGAGCGAGCGAGCTATCTTATTATTATCGATTAAGTAAAACACTAATAATCAGGTGTAAGTGAGAAGAAAGTGAGATCAAGTTATTACAGTGAAAGTTCAGAGGTGAGAGAGATTGAAGCATCTGGCAAAGAACTGAGCCAATCATAGGTGAACTTTTCCACCCGTCATAGCTTCCCACCCCCCCTCCCCCCCAGCCAGTCAGCAAGTCATTCAGAAAAGCAGGTCGTTGGCCGGGCAGCTATTCCACAGAGCAAGAACGACAATCAGCCTCCTCAGACTCACTGCAGCTACACTCTGGGTCTGGGCAGGGAAACGCAGCTCTTATGACCATTTAGACTGTTGGCTGAAAGCCAGTCAGAGGACGCAGCAATAGCCTTGCTGGAGGCACAGCCTGTCTGCCTTAAAAAAAAAAAAAAAGATCCATTTTACCTTTTCATAAATCGAAAAAGCAGCGTTGGATTCATTTTGTTTAGATGCTGCTCATTTTACAGCTATTCAACCAATACATATACAATAGTTCTTCCACTTTGAATGACAAACAAATGATTGTAAAAGTTATTTCCACTGTTATAACTCACTGTGTTTCTGGAAATCAGTTTATTCATCTGAAATAGTGTTTATTGGGAAAGCTAGGCTAAAAATAATAAGCAACTTCTCACCACTATTTGTGAAGTACTTCATTTTCTTGGCTATCACAGCCATTTTATCTCTGGAGTCCAAGTATGAAAACATAGTTGTGTCCTCCCAATCGTCTACAACTGCAAAGCAAGAGAGCATAACATGAGTGAAATCTAGACGGTGAATCAATATTCCATGGTGTAAGATGAGTAGCACAGGTCACCTGGGGCGGCCGTGAAGTCAAGGTACTTTCTATCAGTGCTTAAAATGAGAGGGTTCATCCTGGGAACCACGTTGGCCTGTTCCATTAGATAGTCCACAACATCTAAGCCTTCAGTTAACTGGCCCTGGGAATTAAAGGAAAGAAAGTGGGAGTCACATCACTGATGAAATCGATTCCATAAGCATGTAGTGGATCTGGTGTAGGCCCTACATCTGAACCGTTGACAGGCAATGAATCGTAAACAGGTCTACAAATACAATAATGTGAAAGGCTGCGGAGGAGGATTTTACTGGAAACTTCTACATCCTGCAATCAAGCAAATAGGAAGCTAGCTTGCAATCAGTTACTCAATAGGCTTTTAATTATTTACCACATTATGGTAAACACATATTATTAGCCTAGTTTTAATCTATAATCTAGTCTTTCAAAAGTTTCATCAGATGTGTTTCTTGCATTACTTATCAAAGAATGTCAACCCTGAGCTAGTGTGTAAAGTAGTACTTTTATGGATACCGTAAGCATTAGCAAACCACCACAGGTGTTGTTCTAAGACGTTTGTTTACTACTTATATTTAAATTCAAAATAAAAAAAATTCTATTTGAATAGGTATGTGTCTTTCCGTGCAGGTGCGTCACACCATAAAGACAGCCCTCTGAAAGGCATTGGTGGTGTCCATTATGCGCTGAAGGATGATGGTCTCCAGCTCCTCTGGGTCCATCTCCTCCGAGCTCAATGGAACTCCGTTAAATAAAGCCAGAGGCAAGGCACCCAGGCCGCTCATTTTGTAGAAGAGGGCACATTCCTGGAGAGAGAGAGAAAAAAAAAAAAACCTTGACTGAATACTGATTACTTTATTATTAATCAAGTAGTTGTTGTTACTTCAAAATTAATAAAAAACAAATAAGGGAAGGGTTTTATTGTACCTGTCTTTTATAGTCGTACTCCGATTCCACTCCAAGAATCCTTTCAGAATTGACTTTTGGGAATTTTTTCTTCATGTAAGCAGAGATTGTATCAGCAGACAGCGTCTCCCCTACATCTACTCTGTTGTACAACTGCAAGAGAGAGGCAAGGCAGTTCAGACTGTCCTCAGATCCCCGCCAATGTCTATAATTTCCAACTCTATTTGAAAAAGCTGAAAGCAGAGTCAAAGTCCCACTGACTCATCTCGTACAAACTGTAGGATAATACAAGGCACAATAAAGCAACTGACTTCTGAGGCACGAAGAGATGTGAGCCGGAAAGAAGCACTTGCTAAAACAACAGAGATTTGTGTGATATACTTACTGAGACCGCAGACATCAGGGCCTGGGATAGATCGTACTCGTCTGCAATGTAATTCAGCAGTCGGAAAAATCCAACCCCTGCATCTGTGAAGCCATCAATCTCCTCTTTGGTGTTTACAACAAACACAAATCCAATTCTATAGAAATCAAAACAAAACAAGTATTCAATTTGTAGGTGAAATGAGAATCACTGGTTGGTAAAGGATATAAATGCCATGAGTGGACCACATAAACAGCTGTGCAGGTGTGAGAAATGACAGCACCAACCTCAGGGGAATCTTATGCTTGTAGAAAAGCTCCGCTAGCTTCACCAGCTCAACACTTTCTTTCTGCAGGGGATCTAGGAACATCACCTGACAACAAAGGCATCATTATCAAACCTGGTTCATAAAGCCTTTACAAAGACTTGTTTTCCAATTTGGATTCCTAATTACATAAAATTTGGCAGAGAAAACGATAGACAACTTGATGAGGGATAGTTTAGAGAATGAAAAGCAAAGCTAAGTGTTCCAATTTATTCTGTTGTTGTGTGTCTGATTGTATTAACTGAAATCTTGTAATATCAAGCACCCAGAATCTGACAGCCTATTTAATCTGAGTAATGTAATTTACAATGAAGACCTCTCTCAATTTCAGTTGCTTCATCAATCCAACCACTTAGCTTTTTTTTGTTTTCCAATATAATTTTGGGAAATTTTTGCCATTATTCAGATAGCACTGTGCAGGCAATGTGGAAATGTGGGGAAACAGAACAGTGGAAAGACAGACAGCAAAGGTTCAGCCGGCCACAAGTCAAGCCAGGTCCTCAGCTGCTGACGGGTTTTAAGCTCATGTACGGCAAGCACCCAAATCAATCAGAAATCAGGTCGCCCCTCATTTAGCGTTTTCCGTTCTTCTGATAAACTCACCAGGTTAAAGAAGTTGCGTCTGATTTGGCGGATGACTCCAGGAAAGGTGGCTCGGAAGAGCTCCTGTATACCTGTTGGCCAGCTGCGGTACATGACGTCGTTCTCTATGTCGTTCATCCACTAGAAGGTACATGACAAAAAGATGGCTTGTTCACCTCACTTCAGTACCAGTAGCAGAATAGCAACCCTGCAACAAGGCAGACGTTAGGTACTTCACTCAAGGACAATTCAAACTGGTAGACTGGAGTTTTCTATACACGGACTACATTTCCTCTGTGCTTTTGATAGTGTTCCTTATTTTAATGAATGTGACCGGTATTTTTCTTTGCTTAGGGTTTTTTTAGGGACGTTTTTTGTACATGTAAATGACGAAACCCGAGACAGCTACTTTCAATAAATAATTGACTCTTGTATAAAATGGGTCATTAGGGGCTATAAAATGAAATACTCTTTTGCTTTTTCCACTCTGCATCTGTAACCTCTGACAGAACAAACTCCCCCAAAATTAAAAACATTCATTCAGAGGTTGGGTAACCAGCACTGGCTTCACTAAGTCTGGGTGTAATCACAGTTCCAACAACTACACATTGTACTTGATGATGCAGTGTGGTGATAAGCATCAGCACGACCTGTGATTTCTCAACAGCTCCAGCACATTACACATTCTTAATTTAGCAACGACTAAAAGTAAAAGTTTCTTGTTTACTTTCTTCTTAAATGTGCCGTTGTTAGAGGAACCATCCTGCTCAATAAACAGGTAACATGTATTTACGTGTGTTAAAGGTTTATATTCACGTGTTTAACGCATGTAACATTCCAACAAAGCTGGTCAGAAATATGTTGGTTTTGATGTGCTCAAGATTTAACATGTAAAATTGCTCTGAAGTTCCACAATTCTGATTCCGAAAAAGCTATTAGACATGGCCTTTTATGATATACGACCAGAATCACAGATGAAAAAGGATCCATTACTGCAGGCTAATCTGGTAATGACAGTGTCTTTGTAATTCTCAAGCCTCTTCACAGTCCAAGTGTTTGCCTCACTGGCAGACTATCACCATTTCTCTTACACACTCCCAGAAACAGTCCTAGTACACACCGAGTCTCTAAAAGGCTAAACTGAAATGACAAACGTTTTAGTAGAATGTGGACAGGCTTAATATCTTCATACCTCTGGCATTTTTAAAGTACTTAAATTATCAAAATGGCCCAAGGTGCCACAATGAAATCTTGCAAGTTTTTAATTTGATAACTTTTCTTGGCTAACTTCCCATTTAATAATTGAAGTTTCTGGCAAGCTCGAGATTGCTGCAATAGCCTGATGACCAATCCACTACCTCCCACTCTGTGAGTACACAAAGAAAAAACACCTGCAGTGTTGATCAGGACCAAGAGAATAAAGCTTTTGGACAGGACTCACCATTATAGCTGGTTGTCTGATATCCAAGGCATAGCTGTCATCCACAGCGCTCACAGGTAACCTCAGCAGTTTGCTTCGATGTTCTTCCTTTATGCCCAGGTTATTAAGCCCCTCCAAGACCCTGCCCTCTTCTCTGAGGATGTCCAAAATGCTGTAAGTGCAAAATTGCTGGTTAGTTTTTCATCCATATTAGCTGTGTGGCAGCGGATTTGCATTGCAGCAAATTCTGATCTTGTTGCAACAGATGGGTCTGAGACCTCCTGAGAAGAGTAAAGACAGACCACTGCGTCCTCCTGCTGGGCTGCTACCTGAAAGGGTTGTGAACATCCAGATCAATGTGCAGCCCATTGATGAAGAGCTCCCCGCTGCCTGGGTGAACACCAACTGTCTGACTGAGATGCTGAAAGAACAAGCCAAAAAAACCAAAATGAGTGATTCAACCATTCAAGTCTGATCTTTTGACAAGAGAAGCTGTGCAGAGACGACAGCACTAAGTAGAAGGGATAAAGTGTGCAGAGAGATGAGGAGAAAAATAACAATAAAATGTCAGATTTGATGTTCTAGTGGAATTTATATCAGATATAAATTAGAAAGTCATTCTCTAAAATAAAAAGTGTGCAATGGCTATTAAATAGTTATCAAAGATACCATCTGCACTTCCGGAAACGCTGCTTATGATATCACACCTTTTGGTTCTCCTCGATTTCTTTTCTCATTTCCTGCTTTACGGCCACTCTTGTCAGTGATCTGTGGGAACAGTAAAACATGTACAGTCACCATCAGCTTTTACCACATCCCCAGCCGGCAGTAAAATGCTAGTTTTAATCTCGAAAAACCTGTGGGCACTTCAAGATGGTGTGTTTGCAGTCAATTCCCTGTAAACACCCAACTCTTACTCAGCACTTTTTGGTGTTATTACAAGCTGCTTGAGCCAAAATAAGCAGACATCAAAAAAGCTGATTAGATCTGTGTTACAGATTTATTTATATTGATTCCGTTTATTGTGGATGTGTTAGGTGTCACAGGAAGGAGGAATAACGCTCAAATAAATGGGCAAATAAAAGGAATGTGCATGTGCATTTAATAACGGCATCTGTTGTGCTCAGATTCCCACATTGTAACACAGACTAGGGCTCCGACATGGATTTTGGACCTGTGCCAAATGCGTTAGGCAGTCGAGCAGAAGGAGAAAATAAGATGAATTTCGTTACCTGGCTTTGCTTGGAAAGTTCTGACTGAGGTCTCGCATGAGCTTCAAAGCATCAAACTTTGGCACAGACATGATTCTGGCAGCTGCCTGGAAACTTAGATCTGCGAAGATCAAATAAGTAAATCATCAACATTTATACATCTAGTCTGGTGACTCATGACAGACAGTTTTCCGTCCCTTTGGGTTTCTTTCTCTGAGGACCTGTACAACGGTTGGCACTAGATCGGATCCCCTGGAGGGATGCATGCTCCAAACTCCTCCCGGCTGTGATTGGTTGTTAAGTATACACTGCTGAGATAGATTGTTTTTCTGTCAGTTAACTGGTCTCCAACAGTATCCCTGTCCTTAATTCTATCCTTCACCCTTTCACAACATAACAAACAATGACAAACAGACCATCCTTCCCACTGATACACTCGAGCACCAGCCCTGCAGTCCTTTCACATCATTACTTCTTTCCAGTTGCTCTCTTTGGTGGAGTTTCAGCATAACTTGGATGGGTAGTTAAGAATTATATTTTCTAGTTGTAAAACGTGTAACAGAATGCCATTAAAAAAAAAAAAAATCTCTCTCATGTCAACAGTTTGCTCGTATACTGCGAATATTATGTTTGTGACACAACCACTGTTGATGTTTGGAAAGATGTCAAAAAATTTACTTCGTTTACTTTTGCAATGCTCATCCCTGCTGTCCACCAAGAACTGTCTGGTAAGAAATTTATATTCTGTGAGCATCATTAACATCCATAAATCATAGAGGACGAAAATGGCTTAAAAGTATTATCAACAATAGTGCTGAAATATAAAAATGTGATACCTTGCATTTGCCACACTTTGAGAGGGGCCATGTCGTTGGTACTCTCCAGGAGATGTTTTTGAAGCTCGATAAGTTGCTCCTGGAGTTCAGGGTGAGATTTCCTTAAGAGCGGGAAAAGAAAATAATTATTTTACAAAATAATGTTAGAAGATTGTTTTATCTCTTAGTCATGTGAAACACCAGGTGCCCAACTGAAAAATAAAAAATATAAGAGATTCAAGCATTTTTATGGCAACTGACAGGATTACAATTCAGTTACTTACTTTAATGTTCCAAAAAAGAATCCTTGGACTTCATCATTATCATCATCCTCAGCATTTGTAACCGTCTTTGAATCTACAAAGCAAAAACATTTGTGTTTTAAAAACCTTGGACACAGCGGGGTCCAACACACAATGTTTGATAAGTCACCAACTGACCTTGTACTTTAGTGTCATCCACAGCTTTGTATTCTGTGCTCTTAATAGCCAACTCAACACCATACCCAGATAAAAGCATCGTTTGAGGCTTTGGATCCTGCAACAATTAGAAGCAGAGAAACGCCCTAAATGTAAAAGAGCGTAGAGTTTTGTACATTGTTATGTACAATGTTATTGTATGTACATTGCTGTTTTAAAGCAGTGTGTTCACAATCATTAACAATGAGCATTAATCCCATAGAGGAAACCTGTGGACCTGTCCTTGTGTATCTAAATATACACAGTGACACTATAGGGCCAAAATCATGATTATACCTTTTAATTAGTGGTTCAGCTGCCTCAGACACACCCGTGTCCAACATGTGCGTAAAAATCAAGCAGACAGATATTCAATTTATATTGACACACATCCAGAGTAGAATAGCTCATAATGAAGCACTTCGTGAATTTCAATTTGGGACTGTCACGGGATGCCATCTTTCCAATAAATCGGATTTTTACCCTGGTCGGCTGCAACTGCTGTAATGAAGTGAACACGTCTGGCAGTGACGACTTGAAGGGGACATGTCGAGCAGCAACAACTTAACTGACCGAATGCTGCTGACACATTCAAAATCATCGGTCTCTAGTTGCGAAAGTCACCAGCGAATTCCAAACTGAGAGATATTGGCAGCACACAAGCCTGAGATCATCATGCACAAAGTCAAAAGATGACTAGAAAGGAGTAAAGTAAAAAAAAAATCTGCACTAGACTCTGGCAGTATGATGATGACATCTTAAGAGAGCAGATGTCCAAGAGAACCTGATGCAATCCAAGGTGCAACTATACTTTAGGAGGGATAAAGCTCTGGACTGGACCCTTCCTCCCCAAACCTTAAAACCCTATTAAATCATTGAGTCACTGTTTGCAAGCCACATCTTTAAACCCACATTTAGGCGTCCACATTCCTTTAAACATGTTGTGTAAATCTGTATATGATCTTCCAACTGATGATGTTTCAGTGTACAAAGTCTGTTAACAAAAGGGATTTTTTTTTTCAATACTACATTCAACGAAAGTGATAAACTATAAAATGTTTCATCAGTGGGAATACAAAGTACATGGGCTGCCACGTACAGCAGCAGACTTGACCTTGACACTAATGTCACCCAGATTCAAAACAGCAGCTCAGTCTTTCAGGAGCACAAGAAGACTTTCCCACCCACACTCTGCTTTTCTGTAGCAGCACATGTTCTGAAGAAAAGCACCTTCCAGGTTTTCAAAGGCATCCGTGTCTCAGTAGGTTTTAAGGAAGCTGTTGATTCGTCTCTTGATCATTGGTCAGTAATACATTGTCTTTAGCAGCATGCATTTAATGAACAGACACTACAGCAAAAAATTCTTACTATTCACAACTAAAACAAAAGCAATATTTTAGGACAAGTAGTATGAGAAAATGTTTTATAATTTTCATCAATAAATAAAAACTAAGCGAGAACATGCAATACTGACAAATATTTTTTTTTTTTACTAAAAAAATTAGGGCTAAATTAAACAAATAAGGCAGTCTTATTCAGTGATTGTGGAATCACATAATTAAAATATCTCTCAATTTATCCACAAACTGCTCTGAGAAGAAGAGGAAACAAAACAGACAAACATGCAGGCAGCACCCCGACATTTATGAAAAGGTAAGTGAACGTTAATCTGACACTGCTTATGCAACACACCCGTGTTGCACCGATGTGGATGTAATCTTAACATTACTTTCAGTCGGATATGTCTCGCGTGCCGTCAGAGGAAATCAGTCAGTTCCAGGAATTAATGACAGCGCTCCATCCAAGTCATCCTCAAATGTTCCCTAAAGAAATACTGTAGATAACTGCATTGATCTTATTCAACCATTTAGCATCTCTTCATCTCTTCTAAAGCTAAAGCGCGAGTCATCTTCAGAAAGAGGTCGCTACTCTGTGGTGGAGAGAACAAGTAGCCGCCGTGGTGCTAACGCTGCGTGAGCAGAACGGGGAGATAGCGTCTCTGTTCAAACGGTTAAGAGTTTGGAAACGCAATCTAGATCGGAGAGGAGAGTCCGACGGTTGCATCAGTGCCGAGCCTTTTCTTCTGACCTTGCCATAGGTGAGAATAACACTTGTAACCATGGTAACCATACACATAGATAGCAACAGCTGCACTCTCAAAATGCTTAGAGAAACACAAAAGTGAGACTTGATGTTACTGATGAAATGAATCAAAAGGACTAAAGTTTGACAAAAACTATTACACATTTTCTTCAAAAGACTGAACTACGTCAGTATTAGGTGCCAAAACATTTCAGGTATTGGCTGCATCAGCAATATTAGTAAGTCGGATGTTGGTTTGGATTTTTTTTGGTGAGATTTGTTTACAATAAAAAAAATATATATATATAACAAATGTTATCCTTCTGTGTGGAAAAACAAAAGATATGGGCATAAGGTTAAAGTTGATTTATTCATTGTGAGGTATGCCAAAAGACATTATTCAATCAATGTAAAAAAAAAAAAATAAAAAAAAAAAAATAGATGCAAAAGCGCTGCTACTCACCGCTACAAAATGACGCAGCACATATATAAGTGTGCCCTCTTTGGCTTTCTCTGACAGCACCTTATGAAAAGAGGTGAACTTCTTGGTTCCAATCTCAGCATACAGGATCACAACGGGCACATTGGTTTTATTGGTCCCTGGATATGTGTGATCATTCTTGTATAAATATGATTTTGGCCTGCAAACATTTGGAAATGTTGTTAAAGATATGTTAGAACTAAAATTGGGTTAGAGAGTCAATGGAAGCATCAAATAATGAAAATTTGAAAACATAACTTTAAACTTTTCAGTTTGCTCTGCTCTAATAGATCCAGTTTATCCACAGAGGGGAAAATAGTGCTGTTCCATGTTACCTGCCTGCAGCTGCCTTCAGGAGTTTCTTGATGTCTTTGGTACTGCAGCTATGCTGACCATGGATGGAGACAAAGGCAGGGCAAGCCTCAGGCGGAGGCTCATCACTGGCTATCTGTTAAGAACAAGGGGGTGAAAAATCTTCAATAACACACTGACTACAACATAGACCTTACACTGCCAGGATCTGGTGTTTCTGAACCCACATGAATTACCCACATTAAAATGCATGTGATCACAGCAATATGATGCAATTTGGATCAAAGAAAAACACAACGTAGCAAGTCTATAATTGCTAAATACAGCATCACCCTCACACTTTTCAACCTAGACCTTAGTTATGTGATTAATATATTCGTAATATTGTCCAGAGACCAACTGTGCTGTTTCAAATACCATTTGAGAAAATGTTCAGGAACACATAGTCTTAGACAAGTCTTAAAGGAGACTCTAATTCCTCCAAAACTTACATCAAATAAACACCACTATGATAAAAAGGTTCAGGTGTACTTGTAATGTATTCCCCCTACTTAGAGTGTGAACTTTACAGTCTCATAAAATGTCAAATCCAAAACTGAATTTGTTGTAGTATTGTAGAGCAGAGATAAATATCTCAATACACTTTATCTGTGTGAAATAGTAAATATGTTGAAAAAATGTTTCCTCTCTGAGGTCTGTCTGTTCCAGTTGTTTGAGAATAACTGTCATTTTATGACTGTGCCAAAGTCACTGAGGGAAAACTGCAAATAAGACCAGTGGAGCATCCTGGGTTGAAGTTAGAGACAACGCAAGAACCTCCAACAAGAAACAAGCTCTCTTGCAGTCACAGTCTGCTTTTGAAAAGGTTTTATAAAAGGTTAAAATCATACTATTTTGACTAGAACATACCTGCTGTGATGCATGAACAGCTGGTGAGTAGGACCGCAGGGCCAGAGCAAATCTGAGGAGATTAACTTGAAGATGTGAGAGAAACTGGCCAGCCTTCTTAATGATCAAGTTGTAGTAGGAGCGCACAGACTCTGTAAGATCAACATTAGTCAACGTGAGGCTTTTTAGAAGTCGAGTTAAATTACCTCAAATCTGTTTTGATACAGCTATTATTACACCTCCACCAAAATAAAAAATAAAAATAAAAAACATACCTCCTTGCTTGTATACAGTGAGTTCTTTCACAGTGTCAACAAAATGCCAGAATTTCTCATTCCCATCTTCTCCAATAAACTCACTGCACAGGAAAAAGATAAATATAGGTCAGCATTAGTCAGTAACTACAGTATGTACCAAAGAAACCTCACAAGCATGAACTTAATTTTGACTACAATTTAGAATATTTTCCCAAATTCCCATTAAGTCGGAAAATAGAGAACTCTGTTCATAGTACATTATTGCTTGATAAAAAGGTGCAAAATAAATAAATAAGAACTTTTATCTGTTATTTACTTTAAGTCAATAAGACTTGAGGGCCATTGTTTACCAAATCGTTATGTCTTTTGGAATGAAATCTATTATTCTGACTGATGAAAGTCAATACAATTCGCATTTGTCTACAATGGATCCACAATTTTAGGGAGCCACACTCTTCAGATGTTTTCCTACCAAGAAACAAGCTGTGAGTTATGTCTCT